>NC_088212.1:51364826-51664826 GCF_036934945.1 Oncorhynchus masou masou
ACTATTACATCAAGCTTTTGAGTTATCCTTTTTTGGGGTGGTATGATATTTATGCCTCTGTAACTTGTTCACTTATCATTACTCACGATTCATTCAGGACTACCCGTAATCATGTTTAATATCCACATTTATGTAGAAGTGTTTAAAAACACATTATATTATTTAAGATTTAATTTGACTACCCAGTGATAACATTCTCAGATCCCTTCTTTCTTATCTCTCTCTCACACACTATAGCACTCACCGTTGACGGACTGCGTTCTTGATCAGTAAAAGCTGGCCTGTGATGGCGAGGAGAAGATGTATCTGCCCTGCGACGTGTGTTCACATTATTCTGTACATACACCGGTCTACTGTGCGGGTCCGCCTGTATTACGAAGAAAAACATTGGCCTAATTCAATCTGAAAAAAGAGACACTTGATTGACACTTGAATCACTTGAATCCACACAGCTGCAAAACGTAGCCTAAACATCACTGGTCAATCCACTGCAGGTGCTCTCACCTGTTCCAATGGATCCATCGCTTCTTTAGAGGATCCGATTACATTGGAGTCGAGGCTGCGCACAAAACAATGAGAACACATGAAAAGCAAAGCGATCGTAGTTGTCCACATTGTTGACCAAACAAAATGACACATATAATATCCAGCCGTTGTAAATAGCAAAATCTCTAATACAGAAGACGAACCCACTTTTCTCTGAGCAGAGCAGGTGTATCCTGGTACTTATAACCCTACACCGGCCCACCCGCACATTGTAAAGCTTCTACTTCTTTCATTGCACACCAAAACCCACACCAATCCCTCCTCCCAACACACAGAGGCTCTTTGAAATGTATTTTTAATAAATAAGAAATATTCTTTGAACAAACCGCATCAGTCGACATGGATGAGAGCTACATCCTGGCCGACCGGAACATATGGTAAGCTGCTCTCTTTAGAACTAGACTAGTTTAGGCTATAGGGGGAAATGTCGTAAAATGAAGAATTGTCAACTGTTTGATGGTCTGAGATCCCTATCTATCACTCCTGTAATAATAATAATTAGGATATTAACTGTCTAAAATAACGTAGTAGGCTATAATAAATGTGTTACCGCCACCTTATTTTGATATTTCCCTATTCTCTAAGTAGGCTACTTGACTCTGAAATGAATTTTTAAAAATAATGGTGTTAAACACCTTCGTCCTGTGTACCTTTTCCTTGCCCAATTGCTTAATCTTTTTTGTTAGATACAAATCAAACATGTCAAAGTGAGGGCAGGTATTTACGAGATCAGAGGACTGATATGAGGGGTTGATTCTGTCAATTTTTTTTTTTTACAAATGTTAATGATATATTAGTCTACTTTTCATGATGTTAAATTAATATATTGAATAATCTATATCATCAGGCGATATATTGAATGATATATGACACTGTGACTGCACCCATTGGGAATCTCCTCCCTGCACAAATTGTCTTATTTCAAAGGCTCGAGCTAGAGGGACGCATTTGGGAGCTGCGGGTCCCGAGTCCGACAGAGATCATTGCGGCGCGGTAGGCATTTTTCATGCTGCGGTTGGGAGCGGACGGTCAGACAGATTACTTTGTTTTGTCCGGGAGATTATTTGGAAACGGCCAAATTTTTTGGTTTACGTTAGTTTAGGCCTAACTTTGTCGTATTTTTCACAAACTATCAGAATTCGCTGCTTCAGGTGATGTAGTTTACCTCTCCTCTCCTAGATGGACGTCTGAGATCAGGTGCGACTAGTATATGTGTTCTCAATAAATAGAGTAGGCTGTCTATGAATGTCACGTGGCAGTTATCTTTCCAAGGAAATTAAATGTGATTAGACTATAGTTAACTACAGTCAGTGTCTGTAAATACATATTGATAATGGAAAGAAGTGTAGGGAGGTGCAACCATTGAGTGATGGTGCAATCAAAAAATGACAATCATTGAAAAGGAAAAGGCGCAACGAGCATAGGCAACCATGGTGAGCGAGCATTGCGCCTATTCTATTTCAATAAATATTGATTCACCCCCTTCCTTTCTCTCTGTCTGCATTACAGTGGCGGTTCTAGACCATTTCAAATGGGGGTGCCAAGCTGGGGCCAGTTATACTGTAAGAGGGGCCAGTTACATTAGACGTTATTGTTGTCATATCATTGTCTTCACCGCATTGCAGGCATTAGCAGGCAAAAGACCATTCAACAATTTATTTGCCTATTCTGTCTAATAATGGATGTAAAAAAAGAAAGATAGCAACAATTAATTATGTAAAAATTATTTCATACTCCACATTTAGGGGGGCCACAAGGGGGTCCAAAATTGTTGTGACAGGGGCACTGCCCCCCCCCCCCCAGAACCGCTAGTGGTCTGCAAATAGTTCTCCTAAATGTTATCCTTTGTTCTATATGCAAAACATAGCTTAATAGAAATTGCAAGTGTCCGCTGTCATCATTCTTCCTGCTTCAAGTTTAGTTGCCATAACTGCAGGGTCAGGTGTTCATGTGGTCTGACCCCTGGAATTTTTCAACATTTTAGGTTACAGTCGTATTCTTTTTCACCCTTTTTCACTCATCAATATACACACAATAGCCCATAATGACCAAGCAAAAACAAGTTTATATTAGACTCTTTACTCAGTACTTTGGTGAAGCACCTTTGACATTGATTACAGTTCCGAGTCTTCTTGAGTATGATGATACCAGCTTGGCACACCTGTATTTGGGAAGTTTCTCCCATTATTCTCTACAGATCCTCTCAAGCTCTGTAAGATTGGATGGGGAGCATCGCTGCACAGCTATTTTCAGGTCTCTCCAGAGATGTTCAATCGGGTTCAAGTCTGGGCTCTGCCTGGGCCTCTCAAGGACATTCATAGACTTGTCCCAAAGCCACTCCTGCATTGTCTTGGCTATGTCCTTAGGGTCGTTGTCCTCTTGGAAAGTGAACCTTCGCCCAAGTCTGAGGTCCTGAGAACTCGGGAGAAGGTTTTCATCAATGGATCTCTCTGTACTATTTCTCTGTTCATCTTTCCCTCGATCCTGACTAGTCTCCCAGTCCCTACTGTTGAAAAACATTCCCACAGCACGATACTGTCACCACGATGCTTCACCCTAGGCATGGTGCCAGGTTTTCTCCAGATGGGATGCTTGACATTCAGGCCAAAGAGATCAATCTTGGTTTCATCAGACCAGAGAATCTTGAGAGACCTTACCGTGCCTTTTGGCAAACAACAATCGGGCTGTCATGTGCCTTTTACTGAGGAGTGGCTTCCATCTGGCCACTCTACCATAAATGCCTGATTGATGGACTGCTGCAGAGATAATTGTCCTTCTGGAAGGTTCTCGCATCTCCACAGAGGAACTCTGGACCAAGGCCCTTCTCCCCTGTTTTCTCTGTTTGGCCAGGCGGCCAGGCGAGCACTCAGGCGAGCAAAACCTCTGAGACTTCCTCAGATATTGTGCACCAGCTGTTGTTTACAAATATACATAGACCGACCCCCCCCTTGTCTTACCAGATGATGATGTTGTTTTATCCTGCTGATACAGCGTATAACCTAACCAGCCAGTGTTGATAATGTCGTCGTTCAGCCACGACTCCGTGAAGCATAAGATGTTACCGTTTTTAATGTCCCGTTGGTAGTTTAATCTTCCTCGTAGGTCGTCGATTTTATTTTCCAATGATTGCATGTTAGCTAGTAGAACGGAAGGCAGTGAGTGTTTATTCGATTGCCTACGAATTCTCAGAAGGCATCCCGATCTCTGTCCTCTTTTTCTGTATCTTTTCTTCACGCAAATGATGGGGATTTGGGCCTGTTCCCGGGAAAGCAGTATGTCCTTCACGTCGGGCTCGTCGGACTTGTTAATGGAAAAAAAATCTTCTGCCAGTTCGTGGTGAGTTATCGCTGTTCTGATGTCCAGAAGTTATTTGCGGTCATAAGAGATGGTAGCAGCAACATGTACAGAATAAGTACAAAAATAATTTACAGATAATGCAAAAAACGAACAAAAACACATTTGGTTAGGAGCACGTAAAACGTCAGCCATCTCCTCCGGCACATTCTCCGTCCGTTAGTACGTTTGTCACATGAGATATCTTAGACAGCACTAGCCTGATTCTGACTCAACTTGGGTGAATGATGTGTCTTGCCATAGAGATCCGGCATTTACAAAATTACACGGATTGGCCAGATGGTGGCGCTATAACAAGCGATTTAAAACTATAACTTATAAATGTCATGCCCCTCACCCCATTTTACCTAAAGTCCTGAAATGTGGTACATTGGTCCTTCTACTCACAAGGAACACATTTGCTTCAAAGATCCATAAGGTCCGCCATGATGGATTTTTTTGCCATTTTGAATTTTATGAAAAACACTTAAAATGCTACTCCTCTGGCACTGAATGACTGATCTGCACAAACCTTGATATGTGGCTTAGATGGACAAAGGTCTCTCAATGCAATATTTTCCAGACTACTACCTAAAACAACATGATCATTAAGCAATAAACATTCACCGGGGCATGGTTATGGTCACAATTTGGAACATATGTTGCAAACACTGTCAAGACTCAACATATGCAAGAACATTCCATCAACCACACGGTGGCGCTATAATGGGCACATGTTCTGTTACTTACAGTATAGCCGACTTTGAATTGTTGTCACTAATTGGTCCAAAGGGGAGGGTTGGGGACAATGTCTACTGTTTTTTCTTACAGTTGCCTTGTTATTTCTAACTCTGCATTGTTGGGAAAAGCTCGTAAGCAAGCATTTCACTGCAAAGTCTACACACGCTGTATTCGGTAGCATCTGACAATTCAAATGTGATTTTGATTAAATTTTTCTCTGTCTCTTCTCTCTCTTCACATGATGTGTACACATGCACACTACTTGCTGTAGTCCAGGCAGCTCACCTAGGGCTGTTTGATGCAGGTCTGCCTATTTAAAAGCCTACCCTCGGGCTTGTAGGCAATGGCACCTGCTCAGTTCCAGGTGAATTTCAGTTATCAAAACACAGTACTCCCTACCCCACTAAAAACCATGCACACCACTAATTCATTCCATGCTGACAGAAATATAGTAACAGTACATGACTATAATTTATGCAAAGAAAATAATTCAAGCTATAAAGGAGCCCTCTTAGATTCACATGGTACTTTTAAGCCATGTTCACATTGGCAGTTTGAAGTGACTCAAATCAATTTTTTTGCAAATCCGATTAGAATCTGTTATTTTTCCTGAAGTCTATACTGCCCTGAAGTCTATACAGCCCACCACCTTCCAAGGTGCTTTGAAGTCAGATACAAATCTGATTCCAGGCCAGGTGATTTGTGTCTGAATGGTAAAATCTGATTTATTTGCCCTCAAGTGGTTTATTAACTTTTATTTGGCGTATACTGTTGCTTGCTAGCTACTATGTTGAGAGTTTGACAAGACCATATGGTAGCTAATTATCTTGTTAATTGCTTACAAACAAATTAGTGAATGTTCTAGGAAGCTAAACAGCTACCTAGCTAGCTAGTTGACTGATTTGGCTGGCCAAAAATGACTCATCTTATCCTTTGGTGCTTCAAAGGTGTTCTTTGAGCATTCACAGCAACTGGGAGATGTCTATGGCAGGAATTGTTGTCATCTTAGCTTGCTACATAACTTCTGAGTGATGGGAAGCACGAGCACCACCACCAATTAGCCAACACCACTGTGCACACTCCTGTCATTACTATGACTAGCATAGCCATGTCAGCAAATTACCAATCCTATTTGGTCACTTGTAACGTGATATTTGGACAGTAAGTATTTCAAAACGGATTTGATAAACAAAACTGATTTGAGCATTAAGGCCTGCAGTGTGAACAATTCTTTAGAGAGGCGAGTGGTGTGGATTTCAGGAGTTCTCAAAATCCTTCATTTTCTAATTGGACCAATTTTACACTTTGATGATATGATATTTACATATCAACCAGTGAACAAACAGTAGCTCCAGGTTTTCCAGCAGCAGGTTTGGAGGTGTACACAGTGAGAAGTGGATGTGCTGCCTTTTGTTTACATTTTACAAGACTCTCTTCCAGGTACGCTGGCATCACAGGAACCTGTTGACAGAGCCAATTGGACAAAGGTGCAATGCAAACAGTCCAGGGGAAAAGACCAGGTTGTTCCACAGTTTGAAAAGGGTTAATGTGGCTGAGATGGCAGATAAAGCTTATTGTGAACAACACCAGCCTCAGGTTATACCGCCCCACCCCACCCCTCTCAATAAAGAGCAGCAGATGTAGACAATTACTTCCCCCTGTGACGCAGAGTGAGCTCAGGTCACGGAGTGTGTACAGTATGTGTGCGTGCGTGCATGTGTTTGTGAGGGGGCTGTGACTACCCTATGAAAAAAGGGCAGCCACAAGAGGACTTAAATAGAGCAACAGAAGGATGAGATGACCACTTGTATCTGATGTGGATCTGCAGGATGTATCTGAAGGTAAGAGGTCTTGACTCAGGTGGAATTGGACTTAAGGGATGCTCAATACTTTACTATAGACCTAACTGAAATTGATGAAGGATGAGGCTAATCAATTTTCGAAATGTTAATTATAGTTTGTTCTGTAATCATTAAAGGTGCAAATAATGCATGGAATATGACTCAAAATCAATTGAAATGTTATCCATTTGTTTGTTCCCACCAGTTACACATGGTAACCATGGGCTATATGATGTGTCAATATAGTAATTTTACCTTGGTTTAACAAGGAAAGTCAGTTAAGAGTTAATTCTAACTTTCAATGAGAGCCTAGGAACAGTGGGTTAATTGCCTGTTCAGGAGTAGAACAACAGATTCATACCTTGTCAGCTCAAGGATTTGAACTTGCACCCTTTCGGTTACTAGTCCACCACTCTAACCACTAGGCTACCCTGCCATAGGATGACTGAAGATAAGAGTAAGCTATTTCGATTTCTCTGCAAACCTAATTTGCAGAAATTAATCCATAATCACCTCTGTTACTGAAAGACATCGTGATTTTCACAGAAGATTGGTACTGTGTGTACTGAGCCCCATGCACATTTGTTCTTGACAAGCATATGCTAAAACAAGATATGATCAGTGCGATCAGACGTTTGTTTAACATATGGACCCGTCCTTATTTACAGTATGTGAGCACCACGGCAGGCAAGCAGGCTGCACTTTACTTTGATCAGAACAGAACACAGCAGGCAAGATTCGGAGAGGGCCCTGGAGGAAGTCTAATCCTATTGCTGAGAGAAAAAAATAAATCCTCGGAGCCAAATGTCTCTCCAGAAATACCATGCCTGACCATCCAGAAAGCAGCCACCAGTTCACTCCATTAGCTACCACATCCCAGCTTATTAAGTTGAAACGGATGGTGCATGAGTGGTGGCTGCAGGGCAGGGATAGGTAACGTTGGAGGTAGTACACTCAGAGAGATGAGACCCCTTCAGGATCATTTACGATTACGGTTTTATATTTTCAGATGAAAAGAGTATACCTGGAGTAGGTTATGTGTAGTTAGTTTAGGACTAACTCAAATGTAGTGGTGTAACGATAATGTACAGACACGGTTGTGGGGACATATTCTTGTGACTGAATTGGTAAACAAATGTTGATGTTGTCAAATATGTTTTAATAATCAGCATATCTGTTTCTCATCCGAAAAAGAGAACTGTTCTGTAGCTATTGTCCCAGGGAACGTGGAGAGCTATGCCACTATTCAACCCCTTGGTGTGGGTGCGGGAGTGGCTGCGACAGAGCAGAGGCTCCTCCAGACTGGTGCTGGTGGTCGTGTGTGTTGCCCTGCTACTGGATAACATGCTGCTTACTGTTGTCGGTGAGTCCAGACAACCCACACACACACATACACACAAACACACACTTTCAAAAGTGCATGTGGCGTGTACCTTAGATCGGGCAGTGACATCTGCATTGAAAAAGGGACATCACACATTTCAATATTTAGCTGCAGGGCCAACAGTGCAGCTAGCGTGACCATGGCAATTGCCTTTACCTGGCCTGACTTCTTGAGCACACAGAGAATAACTTGGTGCGACAGAGAGCAGTGCGACCACATTCCCCCTCATGGAGTAGATCCACTGTGCCTCCCCGGCACTGAGACAAAAGGGTTGACCTCTCTTCCTTCCGCCTGCCTTTTAAAGTCCACAGTCTCCCCCAAACCCAAATGTGTCGTCTCTCCTCTCTCACAGTGCCCATCATCCCAACGTTTTTATATGCCCTTGACCACCCGACACAAGACCCCTTCATCCAGCCAAGCACACAGCGGCCATCTGAGGAGGGCTTCACATTGGCCTCAGTCCACTCCTTCTACGACAACACTTCCTACAGCCTCAGAGGCTCTGAGAGCAACCTGTCTGAGGCCCTCCTCTTCAACATCTCCAGAAACTCCACCCAGGTGAAAGGCAGCACATGCCAGGAGGACAGTGCCTTCTTGGACAAGGAGAATGTTCGTGTGGGACTCCTCTTTGCCTCCAAGGCTCTGGTGCAGCTTCTAGTCAACCCCTTCGTGGGTCCCCTGACCAACAGGTACATGTTCCGGCTTCACAGCAAGTGTTTTTTGTGTGTGACAAAATCACAGCTAGCTAGGACAGTGTTCAATATCTAATTTATTGAAAATGAAGAAATACAATACACACTGGTTCTAATCATATCCTTCTCTTTTTCCCCAAGGGTTGGATATCACATACCAATGTTTGCTGGCTTCATCATCATGTTTGTTTCAACAATAAGTATGCGTGCCTGACACTGACACACACTTCTAACTTGTTACACACAGTTGATAATGAGATATAATTGAGGTAGTGATCTCTAATATACATACCATGACTGTTTCGCAACTCCAATGCGGCATCTTTAGATTTGATTTTATCTTACCACAGTGCAGTCATGGTAACGGAGGTTGTGTCTGGTGGTTGTCAGTGTTTGCCTTTTCAGGTACATACGCCTTGTTGTTTTTTGCTCGCTCTCTTCAGGGAATTGGTTCCTCTTTCTCCTCTGTGGCAGGTACTGTGTGTGGACATTGTGTTTTGTGTTTCACAATAATATCCTAACTCCACAGTGTTGCAATAGAAATGGAACTATTTTGTCCTAGCATCTTAATGTCTAAGTGAAAAGCACGTCTTCTCCTGTAGGGCTGGGAATGTTGGCCAGTGTGTACACAAATGATGAGGAGAGAGGCGTAGCCATGGGGATCGCTCTGGGTGGATTGGCCATGGGAGTCCTCAGTGAGTTACTCTCCTTACTCCCCCTTTCTATGATCCTAGTGTTCTAGTGTGGCTCAGTTGGTAGAGCAAGACACTTGTAATGCCCAAGTTTTTGGTTCAATTCCCACTGTGGCCACCTATATGAAAATGTATGTATGCACTACTACTGTAAGTTCCTTTTGATAAAATCATCTGCTAAATAGCAAATGGTTATGGTGAAACGTGTCTTATGCTACAACATGACAAACTTGAAGTGGAATATATGTAAAATCAGGTACTTTTTCTTGAAAATGTCTTTGACAGTTGGAGCGCCATTTGGCAGTGTGATGTATGAATTTGTGGGGAAGACTGCTCCTTTCTTAATCTTGGCTTTCCTTGCAGTATTTGATGGAGGTAATCAAATAAAAAATATTTCTTATAATATTATATCAAGAACTGATTTAATCTCAGTTGACTGTTTCAATACTGTTTATCTGTTACATGTTACATTACAGTGACCTTATTACATTGTAATTATTCCTGTAATTACAGTGTAACAAGTGTCGTAATCACTCAGTACAGTGTAATAATGAGTAATTACAATTCTCGTTGCACTTGTACAGTACGGTCTGTACTTACAATGTACTTACGGTTACTTAGGCTTAGTGTCGGTGCTAAGGTTAGGGTTATGCTTAGTTCAGTGTAATATGAGGAATTACTATATTTGTTGTTACACTGTAATTACAGGAGCCGTTACAGAGTAATAAGGGCACTGTAACGTAAAGTTTTACCAGATTATCTCTTGTGGCTAACAATCAGAATGAACAGTTTAGACAGGCAAGCTGTTTGTATTGTTCGGAGAGGACAAGATATATTCTAGGAATGTTCCTTAATGCCAACTGACCGACTCTCTATACACACAGCGTTACAACTTCTTATACTTCAGCCATCAAAGATTTCACCAGGAGTGAGTATACTTTTACCATCTCTTTTGAGATTCATTTTTTTAATACACTCTCAAAATGAACATAACTGACTTGATCAATTCCCAATCACTTAAAATAGTGGGGCTTCATCTCAATTAATCATTCCTTGATTCCTCAAATGCTATGTCCAACCTCCCACCTCCACAAACCATTAGAGAAGAAAGCCTGAGGCGAGGGACGTTGGACCTTCTGTTCCAATACTGTAGAGTAGGAGGCGAGGAGCTAGGATGTGAGAAATCTCAAGATGCACCGAACAGAAGCCATCATTGCATTAAGTTACACATGCTGTCTTATTTTAGAATGTTGACGTTTCACAACTCCCTCACATTAGAAAAAACAGACATTTTTTTCTCTTTCTGTCTCCTCCGGCTTAACATTTCACATTAACTTACAGAGTGTGGAGGGCACTCCTTTGCTGACCCTACTGAAGGACCCCTACATTCTCATAAGCGCAGGTGAGACTGGGCCTTGACTGTCAGAATAACAAACCAGAGAAGACGGCTAAACACAGAGGAAGTGTCCCTAATGTCACCCTATTCCCTTTTAGTGCACTACTTTTGACCAGGCCTTATGGGTGAAGTAGTGCACTAAATAGGGATTACATTGCCATTTGGGAAGCATACATAGTCATAAAACAGAAGTGAGCTGACCTTGGTGCTTTGGTTTCAGGCTCTCTGTGCTTCGCCAACATGGGAGTTGCCATTCTGGAACCCACACTTCCCATCTGGATGATGCAGACCATGTGCTCTCCCAAATGGCAGCTTGGTACGTTCCTGTGTTGTCTTTTTCTTTACAATTAATATTTTAGATGGCAATCCTCTTTCCTGTGTCTGACAGTGATTTGCGTTTTATTTATAGGTATGGCTTTCCTACCAGCAAGCATTTCTTACCTTATTGGCACCAATTTATTTGGTTTGTTGGCTAACAAAATGGGAAGGTAGGTTTTCGTTGATCCTTTCCTGTTAGCTTCTATTTGCTCCTATATACAGTACCAGTCAAAAGTTTGGACACACCTACTCATTCAAGGGTTTTTCTTAATTTTTTACAATTTTCTACATTTTAGAATAATAGTGAAGACATCAAAACTATGAAATAACACATATGGAATCATGTACTAACAAAACACCTGTTAAACAAAGCAAAATATATTTTAGATTTTAGATTCTTCAAAGTTGCCACCTTATGACATGTTGACAGACTTGCACACCCTTGGCATTCTCTCAACAAGCTTCACCTGGAATGCTTTTCCAACAGTCTTGAAGGAGTTCCCACAAATGCTGAGCACTTGGTGGTTGCTTTTTCTTCAATCTGTGGTCCAACTTATCCAAAACCATCTCAATTGTGTTGAGGTTGGGTGATTTTGTAGGCCAGGTTATCTGCTGCAGCACTCCATAACTTTTCTTTTTGGTAAAATAGCACTTACAGAGTCTGGAGGTGTGTTGGGTCATTGTCCTGTTGAAAAACAAATGATAGTCCCACTAAACTCAATCCAGATGGGATGGTGTATCACTGTAGATTGCTGTGGTAGCCATGCTGGTTAAGTGTGCCTTGAATTCTAAATTAATCACAGACAGTGTCACCAGTGAAGCACCCCCACACCCTCAGACCTCCTCCTCCATTCTTCCCAGTGGGAAACACACATGCGGAGATTATCCATTCACCTACTCAGCATCTCACAAAGACATGGTGGTTGGAACCAGAAATCTTACATTTGGACTCATCAGACCAAAGGACAGATGTCTACTGGTCTAATGTCCATTGCTTGTGTTTCTTGACCCAAGCTCGTCTCTTCTTATTATTGGTGTCCTTTAGTAGTGGTTTCTTTTTGACCATGATTTGACCATGAAGGCCTGATTCACGCAGTCTCTCCTGAACAGTTGATGATGAGATATGTCTGTTACTTGAACTCTGTGAAGCATTTATTTGGGCTGCAATTTCTGAGGCTGGTAACTCTAATGAACTTATCCTCTGCAGCAGAGGTAACTCTGGGTTTTTCTTTCCTGTGGCAGTCCTCATGAGAGCTAGTTTCATCATACCGCCTGATGTTTTTTGCAACTGCACTTGAAGAAACTTTCAAACATGATCTTCATGTCTTAAAGTAATGAAGGACTGTCCTTTTTCCTAGCTTATTTGAGCTGTTCTTCCCTTAATATGGACTTTTTTTAACAACTGATTGGCTCAAACGCATTATGAAGGAAATAAATTCCACATTTAAACTTTTAACAAGGCACGCCTGTTAATTGAAATGCAATCCAGGTGACCACCACATGGAGCTTGTTGTGAGAATGCCAAGAGTGTGCAAAACTGTCATCAAGGCAAAGGGTGGATACTTTGAAGAATATCAGATATAAAATATATTAATATTTTGTTTAACAAATGTTCAGTTACTACATGATTCCATATCTTTTTATGGCTGCAGGGGCAGTATTGAGTAGCTTGGATGAAAAGGTGCCCATTGTAAACGGCCAGCTCCTCAGTCTCAGTTGCTAATATACGCATATTATTAGTAGTATTGGATAGAGAACACTCTAAAGTTTCCAAAACTGTCAAAATATTGTCTGTGAGTATAACAGAAGGAAGTGGCTTCTAGTTTGAAAACTCCATGTTCCATAGCCTCCCTTTGCTGGATTTAAAGGGAAATGAACCAGATTCCTTTTCATATCGCTTCCTCAAGGTGTCAACAGTCGTCAGACATAGTTTCAGGCTTAAATTTTGAAAAATGAGCCAGACGATAACATCGCGTCAAGTGGTCACATGAGTTTTGCTCGTGCAACAGAATTTGGACAGCCATTGTTTTCCCCTCTCCTACTGTGAAAGACATTTGCGGTTGATATATTATCGATTATATATTTTAAAAACAACCTGAGGATTGATTATAAAAAAATGTTTGACATGTTTCTGTGGACATTATGGAAACTATTTGGAATTTTCGTCTACGTTGTCGTGACTGCTCTTTCCTGTGGATTTCTGAACATAATGTGACAATCAAATGGAGGTATTTTGGATCTAAAAATAATCTTTATGGAACAAAAGGAACATTTGTTGTGTAACTGGGAGTCTCGTGAGTGAAAACATCCAATGATCATCAAAGGTAAACGATTAATTTGATTGCTTTTCTGATTTCCGTGACCGAGCTACCTGATGCTAAGTGTACTTAATGTTTCATCGTGCGATCGAGAAACTTACACAAACGCTTGGATTGCTTTCGATGTAAAGCATAATTTCAAAATCTGACACGACAGGTGGATTAACAAAAGGCTAAGCTGTGTTTTCCTATATTGCACTTGTGATTTCATGAATATAAATATTTATAGTAATATTTATTGTATGTAGCGCTATGCTATTCAGCGGTTGTTGATGACACTTATCCCGATATCGGGATTGCAGCGATAACACGTGTTATTTCATAGTTTTGATGTATTCACTAATATTCTACAATGTGGAAAATAGTCAAAATAAAGAAAAACCCTTGAATGAGTAGGTGTGTCGAAACCTTTGACCGGTAATGTATCAATGATCAATATATAAAAGCATTTCACCATCTCTTTAATGCTAATCACTCAGTAAAGGAGATCTCATGTAAGCCTATAGGGGTTGTGTGAATCTGTGTGTGTGAATCTGTGTGTGTGTGTGTGTGTGTGTGTGTGTGTGTGTGTGTGTGTGTGTGTGTGTGTGTGTGTGTGTGTGTGTGTGTGTGTGTGTGTGTGTGTGTGTGTGTGTGTGTGTGTGTGTGTGTGTGTGTGTGTGTGTGATGAAGTTAATGATTCGCAGTCAGGAGAAGGTATTTTCCTCTCCTCAGGTGGCTGTGCTCCATGCTTGGGATGTTTATTGTTGGCATCAGTCTCCTTTGCGTGAGTATTATTTCCTATGCACTTTTTTGGCTCTGCAAGATCACAAGGTAGTTCAATGAATAACCATCATATTTCTTGTCCTATAGGTTCCTTTTGCAAAGAACATCTATGGTCTTATTGGTCCAAATGCAGGCCTGGGGTTTGCTATTGGTGGGTGCCAATGTGTTATATAGAAACCCACATGAATGATGGTCTGAACCACCATTACAACTATGAACTGTCTGCTGTGTGTATTAGGAATGGTGGACTCCTCTATGATGGCCATAATGGGATACCTGGTGGATATTCGCCATGCCTCGGTCTATGGCAGTGTTTACGCCATAGCTGATGTCGCATTGTGCATGGGTTTTGCCATTGGTGAGTGATCATTCCTTTGTTGTCTGCTTCTACACAAATACAGCAAATACAATAAATCATTTGAATTGTATGACCCAGCCAGGGGTCTCAGCGTTTCATCTTTTCCTAGCTTGTCTGACCCAGCACCATCCTCTGTCTCCCGTGTTGTTGTGATCCAGGTCCTTCGATAGGGGGCTCCTTGGTCAGGGCCATTGGATTTCCTTACCTCATGGTATTCATTGGCATCATCAACATCTTCTATGCTCCACTGTGCTTCTTCCTGCGTAATCCTGCCATCAGGGAGGAGAAGATGGTGAGTGGTATTTCCTATTTGCTATCCCCTGGCTCCAGTCATAATCCAGACCCACCAGAATGTCTGGACCAACGTGTTCTAACACATCCTAGGAGGTGAGGTTTGCAATCCAATGTGTTTGTATCAGTGCCAGCTAACAGAGAATCAGCCCTCACATATAGTGGGAAGGTGTATTAGCCAAAGGTATAATTGTAGAAAAGATAGTGCCTCTTATTGATGTGGGTCTTTACCGAATAATTATGATCATGGTTTTAAAGTTGATGGTCATGCACTTCAAAGATACAGTCATAACAGAAAATAAGGAATAAATTATTAGAAATTAATAATAATAATAATATTATAAAATCCAATTAATTATTTAATAATACAAATAGGAGTTTAAGAGTCAAATATGAAAATAAAGAATATTTCCTACTCTTGTAAAATAATTGTATGCCCTGAAATCAGGTAATTTCTTACGGCCCATGGCAATCTTTAACAAATGTCTTATGTGTCTTGTAGGCCATCATAGACCAGGAATGCCCTCTGCACAGGAAGAGCTACAACACACAGAAGGAGTGTCGAGAGTTCCCTTTGAGTGACGAGAGCGAGGAGGAAACGGAGGAGTAACATGCTCCTTTGTCAACCCAACACACACCTTTTTTTTACAGTGAAAGAGCAGAGACATTGTTCATAAAGCCTTTGAATTGACATGATGTCTAGAAAAGGCATTTTGTTAGCACTTATCGGTATTCAAAGTTTCCTAATGACCTCTGACCTTATTGCTGGAAATAACAAACAATGGCACCTGTGTTTTTAATATGGTATGTATAGGGACAGTAGTTTTAGCATTTTATTGTGTGTGTGTGTGTGTGTGTGTGTGTGTGTGTGTGTGTGTGTGTGTGTGTGTGTGTGTGTGTGTGTGTGTGTGTGTGTGTGTGTGTGTGTGTGTGTGTGTGTGTGTGTGTGTGTGCGTGTGCGTGCGTGCTTGCGTAACTCTCTGTCAGAGTTCTGTTAATAATTTCGCTTAATGTACTAAATATGAACGTCAAGATATGTTCAGTGTATCCGGATAACTAATTGGTTTAGATCTAGAATAATGCTTATTCCTAGGCCTATTCCTAATTGCTGAATATAACCTATCCACGATCATGAAAGCGGATTATTTAATTCACATCGCTCGACAAGAGAACAATGCTTGTTCAGAGCTCATAAAAGCTCAGAGATTTTAGTTCAAATGCTGTAACGTGTAATATCCTCTCTTCTAGTGTGTCTCCCTGCATCAGCCAATCGGCTGCTGTCTGGTATAGTGCAAGAGCTATCTCGCCTCACCTTTAATTTCCTCTTTGGCTGGAGCAAGGCTCTGTCTCTGTCCCAAACGGCACCCTATTTACTATATAGTGCACTACTTTGGCCAGAACCCATAGGGCTCTTGTCTAAAGTAGGGCACTATATAGGGAATAGCCTAGGGTGCCATTGGGACACAACCTCTGTGTTGGGTTGGTTTACTTCTAACCAAGGAGTGGAAATTAGGAACACAAAGAGGCAAAGATGAGATAAAGAGAGCAAGACTGGCATCATTGTGTCTCAAATGCCTCAAATCTTTTTGGCCCACATAAATAACATATTGCCACTACAAGCACATGTGATGCGAAGCAAATTGTCAAAGCCAAAGTATATATTTGATTGCATGTTATAAATGCTAAATTAAGTCTTATTAAATGTATCTGGAAAACAAAATAAAAAGTAAAGTACAATGGGTCAAGTGGAACATTCTAGCTTTATACTGAATTTTGAATAAAGGAAAGTTTCACCAGAAGACTCAAGTGAGAGGCTATTTCAAAATGGTGGAAGTTTTATTTGAGACACCACATTTAATTTTTTTAATTTGACCTTTATTTTAACTAGGCAAGTCAGTTAAGAACAAATTCATATTTTCAATGACTGCCCAGGAACAGTGTGTTAACTGCCTTGTTCAGGGACAGAGCGACAGTTTTATTTACTTTGTCAGCTCGGGGATTCAATCTTGCAACCTTTCGGTTACCAGTCCAATGCCACTAGGCTACCTGCCTGTTTATACTATTTTTCACATTATTTCCTCACTCAATCAATATATGCATGTTTTCATATTGTGTTTTCCCATCAATGATGGACTTTTCCCCTCCACTGAGGCTGTAAGCTTGGCCAACAGGCAACTCCTAAGCTGTTACTCTGAGATGACGGAATAGGAACCGGTTTGGCTTTCCAGATAAATGTGTCTGATAATTAAACAGAACTGCGTCATTCATAGACTGGTACAAGAATGGAGATATCACATGTGAAGTAACCTATCCTGGACATCGTCACTCCCCAAATGAGTCAAATCTGTCATTTTCTTTACTTGTGGTCAAACCAATAGAACACAAATAAAAAAAGGCATTGGGATATGAAGATTTCCATTAAATTTACCAGTAGATGCTATGAAAGTCATCATCAATTGCATTGACACATTTTGGAATTATAACCAAGCTTAATCATGCATTGCCAGAAGACATTACTTCTCTTAGATTATTTGACAAAGGGATTTTACTGTTTGAGTGTAGAATTAAACATAGCTTTGCCTTAAAGGGAATATCTGTAATTTCAACAGCCTGACCCTGAAATTTTGGTTGGTAAGCTCAAAAAATATATATATTTGTCACAAGCGCTGAATACAACAGGTGTAAACCTTACCGTGAAATGCTTACTTACAAGCCCTTAGCCAACAATGAGGTTTTAAGAAAAATAAGAGTTAATAAAATATTGACAAAATAAAATAAAGTAAAAAAATGAAAGAGCAGCAATAAAATAACAATAACAAGGCTATATTTATTTATTTTACCTTAATTTAACTAGGCAAGTCAGTTAAGAATAAATTCTTATTTTCAATGACGGCCTAGGAACAGTGGGTTAACTGCCTTGTTCAAGGGCAGAACGACAGATTGGTACCTTGTCAGCTGGGGAATTGAGCTTGCAACCTTCCGGTTATTAGTCCAACGCTCTAACCACTAGGCTACCCTGCCGCTCTGGTACTGGGTCACTGGTACCGGGTCAATGTGCAGGGGTGCAGGTTAGTTGAGGTAATATGTACATGTAGGTAGGGGTAAAGTGATTATGCATAGATAATAAAAAGGGGGGGGGTCGGGGGCCTCCCGAGTGGCACAGCGGTCTAAGGCACTGCATCACATTTGCAAGCTGTGCCACTACAGACCCTGGTTAGAGTCCAGGCTCTGTCGCAGCCGGCTGCGACCGGGAGACCCATGGACTGGCGCACAATTGGCCCAGCATCGTCCGGGTTAGAAGAGGGTTTGGCCGGCAGGGATGTCCTTGTACCATCGCGCTCTAGCGACTCCTGTGGTGGGCCGGGCGCATGCATGCTGACACGGTCGCCAGGTGTACGGTGTTTCCTCTGACACATTGGGGTGGCTGGCTTCCGGGTTAAGCGGGCATTGTGTCAAGAAACAGTGTGGCTTGGTTGGGTCATTTTTAGGCTTTTAGAATGTTTACAAATGTATTAAAAACATTAACAGAAATGCCTTGTTTACATAAATATTCAGACCTTTTGCTATGAGACTTGAAATTGAGCTCAGGTGCATCCTGTTTCCATTTACTATCCTTGAGTTGTTTCTACAACTTTATTTTTTATTTTTTATTTAACTAGGCAAGTCAGTTAAGAACAAATTCTTATTTACAATGACGGCCTACCCCTAACAACGCTGGGCCAATTGTGAGCCACCCTATGTGACTCCCAATCACGGTCGGTTGTGATACAGTCTGGAGTCGGACCAGGGTCTGTAGTGATGCCTCCAGCAACTTAGACCGCTGCGCCACTAAGGAGCCTTATTGGAGTCCACCTGTGCTAAATTCAATTGATTGGACATGTATAGGCAAACATCTATATAAGGTCCCACAGTTGACAGTGTATGTCAAAGCAAAACCGAAGCCATGAGGTCGAAGGAATTGTCCGTAGAGCTCCGAGACAGGATTGTGTTGAGGCACAGAACTGGGGAAGGGGTACCAAATCATTTCTGCAGCATTGAAGGTCCCCAAGAACACAGTGGACTCCATTATTCTTAAATGGAAGAAGTTCGGAACCACCAAGACTCTTTCTAGAGCTGGCCGCCCAGCTAAAATGAACCATCGGGAGAGAAGGGCCTTGGTCTGGGAGGTGACCAAGAACCCAGTGGGCACTCTGACAGAGCTCCAGAGTTCCTCTGTGGAGATGGGATAACCTTCCAGGACAACCATCTCTGCAGCACTCCCCCAATCAGGCCTTTATGGTAAAGTGGCCAGACAGAAACCACTCCTCAGCACAACAGCCCACTTGGAGTTTGCTAAAAGGCACCTAAAGGACTTTCAGACCATGAGAAACAATATTCTCTGGTCTGATGATACCAAGATTGAACATTTAGCCTGAATGCCAAGCGTCATGTCTGGAGGAAACATGACACCATCAGCTGCAGGGACTGGGAGTCTAGTCAGGATCAAGGGAAAAATTAACGGAGCAAAGTAAAGAGAGATCCTTTCTGAAAATATGCTCCAGAGCACACAGGACCTCAGACTGGGGCGAAGGTTCACTTTCCAACAAGACAATGACCCTAAGCACACAGGCAAGACAACACAGGAATGGCTTTGGGACAACTCTGGGTGGCCCAGCCAGAGTGCTCTGGGTGGCCCAGCCAGAGTCCGGACTTGAATATCTCTGGAAAGACCTGAAAATAGCTATGTAACGATGCTTCCCATCCAACCTGACAGAGCTTGAGAGGATCTGCAGAAAAGAATGGGAGAAGCTCCCCAAATACAGGTGTGCCAAGCTTGTAGCGTCATACCCAAGAAGACTTGAGGCTGTAATTGCTGCCAAAGGTGCTTCAACAAAATACTGAGTAAAGGATCTGAATATTTATGTAAATAAGATGTAAGTTTATTTTTGCAAAAATTTCTACAAACCTGTTTTTGCTTTGTCATTATGGGGTATTGTGTGTAGATTGATGAGGGAAAAAACACAATTTTATCAATTTTAGAATAAGGCTGTAACATAACAAAATGTGGAAGCAGTCAAGGGGTCTCAATACTTTCCAAATGCATTGTTTCGTTTAAAAACATTTTTTACAAAGAGCTCTATTTTCATGTCATCTGACCAAAGCACTGGTTCCAATCCGAGTGCTAATCACATTTAGCAAACTCCAGGCGTTAACATTTGTGTGCCCAAATCCAGATAGCAGATGTTCTGAAAGAGCTGCAAAACCTGGACCCGTATAAATCAGCTGGGCTTGACAATCTGGACCCTCTATTTCTGAAACTATCCGCCGCCATTGTCGCAACCCCTATTACCAGCCTGTTCAACCTCTCTTTCATATCGTCTGAGATCCCCAAGGATTGGAAAGCTGCCGCAGTCATCCCCCTCTTCAAAGGGGGAGACACCCTGGACCCAAACTGTTACAGACCTATATCCATTCTGCCTTGCCTATCTAAGGTCTTCGAAAGCCAAGTCAACAAACAGGTCACTGACCATCTCGAATCCCACCGTACCTTCTCCGCTATGCAATCTGGTTTCCGAGCCGGTCACGGGTGCACCTCAGCCACACTCAAGGTACTAAACGACATCATAACCGCCATCGATAAAAGACAGTACTGTGCAGCCATCTTCATCGACCTTGCCAAGGCTTTCGACTCAGTCAATCACCATATTCTTATCGGCAGACTCAGTAGCCTCGGTTTTTCGGATGACTGCCTTGCCTGGTTCACCAATTACTTTGCAGACAGAGTTCAGTGTGTCAAATCAGAGAGCATGCTGTCCGGTCCTCTGGCAGTCTCTATGGGGGTGCCACAGGGTTCAATTCTCGGGCCGACTCTTTTCTCTGTATATATCAATGATGTTGCTCTTGCTGCGGGCGATTCCCTGATCCACCTCTACGCAGACGACACCATTCTATATACTTTCGGCCCGTCATTGGACACTGTGCTATCTAACCTCCAAACAAGCTTCAATGCCATACAACACTCCTTCCGTGGCCTCCAACTGCTCTTAAACGCTAGTAAAACCAAATGCATGCTTTTCAACCGATCGCTGCCTGCACCCGCTTGCCCGACTAGCATCACCACACTGGATGGTTCCGACCTTGAATATGTGGACACCTATAAGTACCTAGGTGTCTGGCTAGACTGCAAACTCTCCTTCCAGACCCATATCAAACATCTCCAATCGAAAATCAAATCAAGAGTCGGCTTTCTATTCCGTAACAAAGCCTCCTTCACTCACGCTGCCAAGCTTACCCTAGTAAAACTGACTATCCTACCGATCCTCGACTTCGGCGATGTCATCTACAAAATTGCTTCCAACACTCTTCTCAGCAAACTGGATGCAGGTTATCACAGTGCCATCCGTTTTGTCACTAAAGCACCTTATACTACCCACCACTGCGACTTGTATGCTCTAGTCGGCTGGCCCTCGCTACATATTCGTCGCAAGACCCACTGGCTCCAGGTCGTCTACAAGGCCATGCTAGGTAAAGCTCCGCCTTATCTCAGTTCACTGGTCACGATGGCAACACCCATCCGTAGCACGCGCTCCAGCAGGTGTATCTCACTGATCATCCCTAAAGCCAACACCTCATTCGGCCGCCTTTCGTTCCAGTACTCTGCTGCCTGTGACTGGAACGAATTGCAAAAATCGCTGAAGTTGGAGACCTTTATCTCCCTCACCAACTTCAAACATCAGCTATCTGAGCAGCTAACCGATCGCTGCAGCTGTACATAATCTATTGGTAAATAGCCCACCCATTTTCACCTACCTCATCCCCAAAGTTTTTATTTATTTACTTTTCTGCTCTTTTGCACATCAATATCTCTACCTGTACATGATCATTTATCAATCCAGTGTTAATCTGCAATATTGTAATTATTCGCCTACCTCCTCATGCCTTTTGCACACATTGTATATAGACTCCCCTTTTTTTCTACTGTGTTATTGACTTGTTAATTGTTTACTCCATGTGTAACTCTGTGTTGTCTGTTCACACTGCTATGCTTTATCTTGGCCAGGTCGCAGTTGTAAATGAGAACTTGTTCTCAACTAGCCTACCTGGTTAAATAAAGGTGAAATAAAAAAATAAAATACAATTGTTGGATGACATGAAAATAGAGCTCTTTGGCCAAACACACGAGCGATGTGTTCAGCATCAAAATGAGAATGCATGAGCAGAAAATAACCCCATACCTACCGTAAAATATGGTGGTGACAAGATGCTCAGTACATACTATACATCAGAAGGTTTGCTATGTGAATAAGGTGATGGAGCTCGCTTTCTGGTGTTTTCCCCATACTTTTTAAACTATGTCCAAAAAACATACAATATATTTATATTTGTATAGGTGTAGTAGATGAAAGGCACCTGGATCCCCCCCCCAAATTTTTTTTATTTAAATTGGGCAGTGCATCATCAGTTCCTCTTGTCATGTTCATTGCATACCTTAGAGAGCTATTTATAATTCATCAGAAATGTCCAGATCAACCAGCCCATTTTTTATTTTGTTTTTTTTTGCCCATAGATTTAGTTGTAATTGTTTGGTCACCAAAGTTCCAAAAGTCCCAGCCTTTGGAACTTTGGTTTTTCTAGATATGGCTACTATATTATGATCACTACATCTGATGGATTTGGATACTGCTTTAGAGTAGATTTCTACAGCATTAGTAAAGATGTTATCAATACAGTGGGTGATTTCATTCCTGTGCTGTTTGTAAATACCCTGGTAGGTTGACTGATAACCTGAATCATGTTGCAGGCACTGGTTACAGTTTGAAGGTTTTTATTGAGTGGGCAGATTGAAAGCCAGTTAATATTTATGTCACCCAGAAAACAAACCTCTGTTGATATTACATATATTATCAAGCATTTCACACATATTATCCAACTACCTAATGTTAGCACTTGGTGGTCTATATCAGCTTCCCACAAGAATGGGCTTTAGGTCAGGCAGGTGAACTTGTAGCCATATTACTTCAACAGCATTTACATGAGATCCTCTCTAAGCTTTACAGGAATATAACTCTGAACATAAATGGCAACACCTCCATCATGATTGAGTATGCATAATGTCTGCCAATTTGAAAAATAAATAGCAAAATGTGTTTGATATTTATTTTCAATGGTCTATCCAGTACAACATTGACACATTTAAAAATGTAATGTAATGACAAATCCTCTCTCATGTTTGCCATTTAATTTCCTTGTTATGATAGCATGAATTGTGACAAAAATTAAAATAATTCTCAATTGGTAACTGACAATGCTCTTTCAAAACCTGTGTGGTTTTAAGACAGTCAAAATTGAAATGACCATTCAAATTCGATACATCATTTGCAATGCTTAATTTTGCTATTTCGTTTCCTCATTTGCTTTATCGTTTTAGACCCATATTGTTTGTCAATCAAACACTGTTTGCGCGGTTTCGGTAGCTGAGGTAGAAGAGAGGTTGCATGTGCCAAAGATTATGGATATACTGACAAGATACGTCTCTTCACAATGGGAGTTGTTGTCCACAAAGCAGTGTGGCGGGCTGTCTAGCGCCCGCCTATCCTTTCTTTGGATTGGTGGATAGGATACATCAATATTGTATACTTTAAAAAAAATATTCAATGACAGTTGTTGATATCAACCGCCTGTATAGCCATCTCGAGACAACTCTGATGTAGCTACTGTTTTTTTCTCAAAGTTGCCGGGATGTAACGTGTCTTATTTATAACAATAATCTCTTATATCTCACAATAACTTAAGCATTACAAAACGTTTATTCAATCAAATAAACCTCATGTAACAAATAAGCCATTCATTTTTGTAAAACAAATTCTACACTCTAATTGACATCCTACAAAAACTCCTCGCTTGGTGGGCGAATCAATGAAAAAAAGCCACCTACTTGAAGGAGACAGATTGACCTTAGGACCCTAGGACCGTGAGATGGCAGAAGGAGAAGTGTAATTTGAGGCTGAAAGCGCGTCGAGTACAGTTAGCGAGAAAGATGAGTGGAGAACAGTCCAAGAATTGAACAAAAAGAGCTAAAATAGTTGTGGGAAATGAGTCTGATGAATCGGTCCTTGTCGGAGTACGTTTTTTTGGATAAAGATGTTAATTTGGGAAACCCTTTTGAATTCACAACGATGGTAAAAAAGGCAAAAAAGTGGAAGCAGTCAAAATAACCATGAGTGGTATGGTGTTGATATCGTGTGTACCTAAAAGAGCAACATGAGCGTGCATTGTGGCTCGCGAAAATATTGACGCAGGAAGTGAACAGCTTTGATTTTCGGAGCAGGACAGTTGAAAGTTGTTTTTTTCTGGCGTCCCGTTGGACATTGGCAATCAATATCTTCAGCAAAAAGATCGGACCAATTTGCAGCGTGGTAAGTGTCCATTTTAATATGTCAAACTGAACACTACAAAATACAAAATAACAACGTGAACCAAACGAAACAGTCCCATGTGGTACTAACACGGAAAATAATCACCCACAACTCAAAAGTGAAACCAGGCTACCTAAGTATGGTTCTCAATCAGGGACAACGATTGACAGCTGCCTCTGATTGAGAACCATGCCAGGCCAAACACAGAAATCACAAATCATAGAAAAAGGAACATAGACAACCCACCCAACTCACACCCTGACCATACTAAACAAAGACATAACAAAAGAACTAAGGTCAGAACATGACAGTATTATTGATGTTTGATGAGTATTTACCACCCTATGTAGTAAAGTTGGGATAAATAAGATATGCCATAAGAGCCTTCGTGCAAAACCCAACACAATAAAAGAAGTGTAAAACGTTTCGCCATGTATCAAGTATTTGCAGACGGAAGGAATATGTTATTAGAGAGTCTGTGAATGTAAAATGTTGCAACTGTTGTGGGGATCATATTTCCGAATTCCCTGAGTGCCTTGTAGGGTGAAAGGGTGAAAGAGGTTGAGGTGTCAAGAATCAGGGCTGTATAGCAAATTTCATATGTGGAGGCGGTGAATAGCATTGAAGGGGCAAGAGGCCACAGTTCTGAAGAAGATATGGCGGTAGATGCACAACAACCAGTTGCAAATGTTATACTTCGATCAAGTGATCTGGATACACTTATTGTGAAAAAGGTGGATTTGTAGCATTTATAGCCAGAGTTATTAATTGTACTGCACAAGTGTCCAAGAGGTCCAAGAAGCTGGACATCATTATATCTGCAGCCGAGAAGTATGGGCCTCCAAGACTTGACGGCAGAAGCACTGCAAGGACTACTGTTCCCAGGAAATGGCCGGCCATCACAGGAACCTTGAGCCTGTGTAGGAACCTGATTAAAAGAGAAAAGTAGGCTGATTACGTTTAATTAAGGGCTTGTTAGTAAGTATTTCACAGTAAGATTGTATTTGGCGCATGTGACAAGTACAATTTGATTTGATTTGATTTAACTCTACAACGTGTCGAAAGCATCCAACAGGGATGCTGGCCCATGTTGACTCCAATGCTTCCCACAGTTGTGTCAAGTTGGCTGGATGTCCTTTGGGTGGTGGACCATTCTTGATACACATGTGAAACTGTTGAGTGTGAAAATTCCAGCAGTGTTGCCGTTCTTGACACAAAACGGTGCGCCTGGCACCAACTACCATAACCCGTTCAAATGCACTTAAATAATTTGTCTTGCCCATTCACCCTCTGAATGGCACACATACACATTTCAAGTCTCAATTGTCTCAAGGCTTAGAAATTCTGTCTGTCTCCTGTCTCCTCCCCGTCATCCTGTCTCCTCCCCGTCATCTACTGTCACGACTTCCGCCAAAGTCGGTTCCTCTCCTTGTTCGGGCGGCGTTCGGCGGTCAACGGTTTTCTAGCCATCGCCGATCCACTTTTAATGTTCCATTTGTTTTGTCTTGTCTTCCTGCACACCTGGTTTACATCTAGTAATTATCATGTGTATTTAACCCTCTGTTCCCTCCATGTCTGTGTGGGGTATTATTTATTGTCGAGGTTGGCACGCTTCCGGCTGGTCTGTGCCGGGTTTTGCTTTATACCCGTGCTTAATGGCAGCCGGTACTTTGTACTTGGTTTTTTGTACTTTTGCTGCCTCACTTGTTCTTTGGGCATTTTGTATTGTGACGCGGCTGCGTTCTGTATTATGATTGCCTAAGTAAAGTGCTTTGTCCATTCATCTCTGCTCGCTTGCACCTGACTTCCATGCACCAGCTTCACCCACCTCATGACATCTACACTGATTTAAGTGGATTTAACAAGTGACATCAATAAGGGATCATAGTTTTCACCTATGTTAGGTTCTACATAAAGTAAAAAATGATGGACAACTATAAAAGTTCAAACCAAGTTTATTCATCCAGCGGGTCGGACAGCTGAACAGACAAAGACATGTTCCCACCAGCACAAATACAGTATATATACTCCAATTTAGGGGAACTCCTCCTTCGCTCTAAACATTACACCATCATTGCTAGGCAGGAAGTTAAGTGATATGGGTAATAAACTGTTCCTTCTCCCTTAATGTGACCTGACCTTACCTGAACTCGGCCCCCATTCCTCACTAATCCACAGCTCTCCACCCTTATCAGTGACCACAAACAAACGATTGCCTTTCCTTTACTCAGTACATTACAAGCCCCTGGCTCATATCCAACCTTAATTGACTAAACCATATACATTTGTCCTACAGATAACCATTCACTTCTGGTGTAGCAACCAGACTGTGGCCCTTTCTTTCCATAGTATACCTGATGATGAACAATATTTCAAGTTTAGAAGTCAGAACTCATCACCTGGTTTCACCAGGTCAGTCTACTGTATCTCATGGAAAGAGCAGTGCCGAGATTCACAAAACCTGTGAATTTCTTCTTAACTGCAATTTGTCTTCTTAACTGCCATTTTTTCCTTAACTGTAGACATATGAAGAAAGGTAAGCAAAGTTGCTGTTCCTCAAAAAGGTTATTGGAAATGTGCTATTTCTTATGTTTCTCCTTAAGCAAAAAGTTAAGACGAAATTAGATTCTTGAAAATAATGTTATTGGATTTGTTCTTAATTCCAAGATGGCTAAACCCTTGTCCTAATCTCTGGGCGGTGAGAGAATAAGATCATGAAAGCAATAGAACATGTTTAATTCACTCATTGATTATTTTAAACCATTAAAATCACTAAGATACTGCTGAGGAATTGCACTTAAGAACTATCTTATTAACTTTTTTTAGAAGTTTTTCCACAAAAAGTGTTTTGTGAATTTGGGCCCAGGTGTTCATAATGTTTTGTACACTGTGTATATGTAAACAATACGCTTTACTTTTGGTATACACTATAGAATTGGTTTTACTAGTTATCAGTTTTGAGCTAATTAATTGTCATATTTAGTATGTATTTTAACAAATGACAAGAAAATCATATCAAAACTTATGTGAATAATGCATGTCACGCCTTGGTCTTAGTATTTTGTGTTTTAGTTAATTAGTTGGTCAGGCCAGGGTGTGGCATGGGTTTATGTTATTGTGTTGTCGCATTGGGGTTTTTGTAGGCATTGGGATTGTGGTTGATTAGGGGTGTGTTTAGTTTAGGTTTGGCTGCCTGAGGCGGTTCTTAATCAGAGTCAGGTGATTCTTGTTGTCTCTGATGGGGAACCGTATTTAGGTAGCCTGGGTTTCACTGTGTATTTCGTGGGTGATTGTTCCTGTCTCTGTGTAGTGTTCACCAGATAGGCTGTAATAGGTTCCACGTTCTGTTTGTTTTTATTAGTTATTTCATGTATCGTTCAGTTTTTTCTTCATTAAAGACATGAGTAACCACCACGCTGCATTTCGGTCCGACTCTCATTCAACAAACGAAGAACGCCGTTACAATGCATTGAGAAAAGCAGATACTTAGATGTAATATGTATGCAAATTGTATGATTGATTTGCTGCAGTGAACAAGTGACTTTGTGAATATGTTTGTTGTATTCAGTCAATTGAAAATATACTTAAATGTACTTGTTTTTGAAACATGTCCCATTTTGATGATCTGTTGATTTATGTGCTAATAGTTGTGAAGTTGTGAAGACAATTACAAAGTGATAAATTGTAAAGTGATAAAATATGTTCTTCATAAAAGACAAAATACAGGTTGACTTGTTGGCTACATTTACAGTACATTTTGAACAAATAACAGATGTGTTTTTAATTTAGTGTCTGCACTGAAACACCTCATCCATTACCTAGTGTGGTAAATGAGCTCACACAAATTTACCCAATTTCTAATTCTGAAATGACTGTTTTCAAAATCAGCAGACACATTGGCCCAAAAGACAACAAGTGGTGGATGGCCATTTATAGCTAAGCCCACCGTTACCTTTAATGAGAGCAATGGCCACAATGGGTATCTGTTCAAAGGGAATGTCCTGTACATGTCAATGTTGTTAATCTCATTGACCAAGACATTACAATTCTCCATTGAAACATTGTAGAAAGCATTGCATCTTACTTGATGTGAACTTGATGCCACGGCCTGCCTCCGAAATGGTAGATAGTTGGTCCATGCCATAGTGGGAGGGCTTTTTTAAAAACTCTATCCCACCTGGCATGCCCTTTACCTCAATGGCCACCTTCTTGGCAGCCACAGCCATGTATGGAACTCTGCCAAGTCCATCTGCTTCATCTAAACAGAATTAAGGCTTTAGTGAAGGAAGATCAAGTGTACACATTATTTCAAGCTTCTACCAGTGATCCAGAATCAAGAAATCTGCTTACTTGAATATCAACAATGTAAACCAACAAGGCACAGTTACCACACATGTTTTTATAAATCAAATGTCAACCCTTGTATCCAGAACTCTGCCTGACTTTTAGAGGTTACGTTTTTAAGCTTGCTTAAAAGTGGAGCAGGACCGTAATTTAATTGTTGAATCACATACAGTACATTAGAATAGTTACTTAAAATAAAAACATACATACTAGACTTCTGGTAGAATAAGGCTTGTACTCCTTGCATCCTAGCCTTGTCAACCCCCTTTGACTGTGAAGGTGCAGGTTTGCTTAGGTGTAGCAATAGAGGCACAGTACTATATGGGTGTATTTAAAGGCATTATAGATGTACAGATGTAGGATCTTAATTTGAGTCAGTTCGCTACAGCAGGAAAATAATCGTGCAGTAACAGGAAATGTGAATTATAATGAATTGACACATTTTTCGCAAAGGAAAATCAAGTCTGATTGGTTTAAGGAAAAATGTGTACAGAAAACTGGCCCTCAATAAATTCCTTTGCCCTCCCAGATGAGGTTTCGTTGACTGGTATGGGGTCATCGGGGTTGTGGACAAGGATTGCTGTTTCGACTCCCATACAGTCCAACTCGATAACCTAGCAAAACATTATGTAGAAGACAAAATTAATAAATTATATGAAATGTAAAAACACAATGCCTAAAAATACTAATAGGAAAATAGTTGGTGAAATGACTGAAATCCTTCCATAAGGAAAATGCCTGTCTGTAACATCTGCTTCCAACACACCCTCAAAAACCTAGATCCCCTGAATGCAGCTCACTCTCCAGATCCCAATCACCTGAATTCTAATCACCTGTATGTCATTATCATACTATTTAGTTCAGTTCTTTAGATGTATGAAGTTTTTGCATGCCTCACTAATGACTCATTTGACCTATTCCCTGCCTGTACTTTAGCCTATCTGATTTCCTGTTATCTACCTATTACCTGACCTCCCGGACAATGTTACTCGCCTTTCCCTGCCTGTACTGTTGCCCTTTTGGACCTTTTGTGTATGACCTTCTGCCTGCTCCTGGACCCAGCTACCTGCCTCCTCCTGTGGTCCATTGCAATAAACACCTGCTGCGCCCTGTGCTTGAAACCAGCTCTCTATTGCCCCTTATGTTCATTACAGTCTTCTCTATCTTAAATATGTTTCTCAAATCTTTTTATTTACCCAGGTAGGCTAGTTGAGAACAAGTTCTCATTTACAACTGCAAACTGGCCAAGATAATGCAAAACAGTGCGACAAACAGAGTTACACATGGGATAAACAAATATACAGTCAATAACACAATAGAGAAAAAGTCTATACAGCATGTGCAAATGAGGTAAGATAAGGGAGGTAGGCAATAAATAGGCCAAAGTGGTGAAATAATTACAATTTAGCAATTAAACACTGGAGTGATAGATGTGCAAAAGATGAGATAATGGGGTGCAAAGGAGCAAAACAAATTTTTATAAATAACAATAAGGTGATGAGGTAGTTGGATGGGCAATTTACAGATGGGCTATGTACAGGTGCAGTGATCTGTGAGCTGCTCTGACAGCTGGTGCTTAAAGTTAGTGAGGGAGTGAGGGAGTTATGGGTCACTAGCTTCAGTGATTTTTGCAATTTGTTCCAGTCATTGGCAGCAGAGAACTGGAAGGAAAAGCGGCCAAAGTAGGAATTGGCTTTGGGGGCGACCAGTGAAATATACCTGCTGGAGCGCAAGGTGGGTGCAGCTATGGTGACCAGTGAGCTGAGATAAGGCGGGGCTTTACCTAGCAAAGACTTAGATGACCTGGAGCCAGTGGGTTTGGCGACGAATATGAAGCGCGGGCCAGCCAACGAGCGCATACAGGTCGCAGTGGTGGGTAGTACATGAGGCTTAGGTGACAAAACGGATGGCACTGTGATAGACTGCATCCAATTTGCTGAGTAGAGTGTATGAGGCTATTTTGTAAATGACATCGCCGAAGTCAAAGATCGGCAGTTTGAGGGTGTTTGGCAGCATGAGTGAAGGATGCTTTGTTGCGAAATAGGAAGCCAATTCTAGATTTAATTTTGGATTGGAGATGCTTAATGTGAGTCTGGAAGGAGAGCTTACAGTCTAACCAGACACCTAGGTATTTGTAGTTGTCCACATATTCTAAGTCAGAACCGCCCAGAGTAGTGATGCTGGACGGGCGGGCAGGTGTGGACAGCGATCGGTTGAAGAGCATGCATTTAGTTTTACTTTCATTTAAGAGCAGTTATAGGCCACGGAGGAGAGTTGTATGGCATTGAAGCTTGTCTGAAGGTTAGTTGACAGTGTCCAAAGAAGGGCCAGAAGTATACAGAATGGTGTCGTCTGCGTAGAGGTGGATTATAGAATCACCAGCAGCAAGAGCGGCATCATTGATGTATACAGAGAAGAAATTTCACTCCAACTATAAAAATGTCAACATTTCATGACTCACTATTGTGTCCCTATATATTACCACCATTGATTTCAACCGTCTTAAATAATATTTGACTTTTAATGCCTTCAGGTTCCCCTTCAACTCCTGAACTCCTGCTTGAGGCAGGTGGTAAGGCCTGCCATTTGACCTGTGTACCTGCCATAACTCCTGACATACAACAGAAAACATGACAATGTCAGTGACATTGTTTTATCTATATATTCTATCAAAGCATTACAACAAATGTACTTGTTGAAACAATGTAAGTCAGTAGACTTTAGCATTTTTTTTGTTAGACCCATAATAAAGTTCTGAAGAGAAACCCCTCTGATAATGAATCTAAAAATAACAATAATTAACCTACATCAAAGACACACCGATTGAGAAATGTATACGGTCCACAATACTTGAATGCTTGCCTGCTCTTGTAATTGCAAACAGGTAAACAAAGCCAAACCCTACCTCCCGAGTGGCACAGCAGTCTTAAGGCACTGCATCACAGTGCTAGAGGTGTCACTACAGACCTGGGTTCGATCCCAGGCTGTATCACAACCAGCCATGATCTGGAGTCCCATAGGGCAGCGCAAAATTGTCCCAGCTTCGTCCAGGTTAGGGGAGGGTTTTGCCGTGGGGGGGCTTTACTTGGCTCATCGCGATCTACCCACGGACCATCCCACATTCTCAAATTCAAATATTGTTTATTTATACAAACTTTTGATGTCCAAGGGTGTCTCTGTGTTCCACAGTTCACATTCCAATCTCGAACACTACAGAGCATAGGGGCAGCATATTTTATGACTGACCCATAAAACAGCCAATTTCCCGCTCTCCCCCTCTACAAGAGAGAGCACGCTGGAGTGGACCCACTGTAACCTGATCCTTCAGATCACCACAGGAGTGTAATGACAATAGGAAGCCATCATTTTACTCCTGAAAGACATGAGATCCATGTCACAGCTTATCAGTTCTACCTGCTAGGACAAAGCCATTCAGACCCTATACTGGTAAAGATACATTTAAAGTCTACATGATTCTGTGATGTATTAAAATAAAAAATTGTACTGGTTGCATACAAATATTTAGCAGATGTTATTGTGAGTGTAGTGGAATGCTTGTGTTCCTAGCGCCAACAGTGCAGTAGTATCTAACAATTCACAACAATACACACAAATCAAAAGGTAAAAGAGTAGAATTAAGAAATATATAAATATTAGGATGAGCAATGTCGGAGTAGCATTGACTTGAATATAGTATAATGAGTAAAGCAGTACGTAATCATCATTAAAGTGACCAGTGATTTCATGTCTATGTACATAGGGCAGCAGCCTCTAAGGTCCAAGGTTGAGTAACCGGGTGGTCGACAACTAGTGAAAGTGAGTAGGTTCAGGGCAGGGTACTGGCTATTTAACAGTCTGATGGCCTTGAGATAAATGCAATTCACACTGTGCCTTAATATGTTCTGCTAATAAATTCAAACTATAACCTTTGGAGAGATTTTGTCTATCATGCTGTACCAAAAGCAATTCCCACCGACTGATTGTGTGGCAAAAAGGAGTCTTGCTGTGACCAGTGAAACAGACCAATCTAAAGACACTATACACAGATGAAATGGGAGACCACGACCAGTTCATCACATCATTCCTTTTGATCTTTCCCGTGAGCAATGGCAGTCTTTCTGAATTCATGAAATAGGATCTGGGGCTGCCATCAGTCAACAACCAATGCGTGAGACTGCTTTCTACATAAAAACAAAACTGAAGCTATAGAAGTGCAAATGAGCCGTCGTGGGGCATTGTGCCAATAGTCTGGGACTTGAGTACAGAGTTGAATTCAATAGGCACCAAACATAATGAAAATGGATTGAAACTGCAAGGGACCACCTGAACTTGTCCTATAAGGAACGCTTGTTTTCAGTTTTCCATTGAAAAAGGGAATTCTGCTATTTACATAAGTTACTGAAGGATTAGTGGAATCTGTGTGGGTAGCTGGACAGGTAGGATGACTGACAGTGAAAGTGAACAGGTGGTCACGTGTCAGAGGAATGGATGAGACTGAGGCAGGAATTCCTTTAACCATAGTGGTATATTTACTGAGTAGTCTGTGCTGCATCACAAAGGAAACAAATCACATGTATCCAATCAAATTCATAATAAAAGATCAAATCATATCATTCATTATTAACATAATTTAGGGAATTCAACAGTCCAGTTCATTAAGAAGTCAATAGTAATCATCCGCGAGTATTTAGGCTCGTAACTATGTATCATAAATTATGAAAGAATACAAACAGTGAATGGTTATACAATCTATAATCCCAATTATCAAAGTCAATCAGTTAGCAAACAATGACGTTTCTCATTTCACTCTTTCAATTGTCTTCATGTGTACATATAATTAATTTCAATACATATGAACCATATCGATTGCATAATTGGCCTATGAGGATCCTTCGGGCCGTGATCATTGACAATTCACGTTACACAATATATCTACAAGCTGCGCTCCGCGGTAATAACTATTAACAGTAACTGAATGGCCCACTCTCCCGATCGCCACAGATAATTCAGATGAAAGGTAAAAGTCGGTGGATTTACGTGGATTCATGGACGCACAGAACTACTGGATCAGATGGAGTTAAAGAAGAGAAAGCAGCGAGATCAATCGATGGGAATTTCCTCCTTTTATGGAGTTGAGATATGTCGGACATTTCCACCTGACCTAATTAAAGCGCCCCTGGCCCAGCTGAGTAAATGGCAAGGAATTAAAGAATTATTCCACCAACTCCATGGGCCTTTTCTACAGTTACAACAGATATACCTAACCCTCTTCCTGGAGATCTACCATCCTGTGGGTATTCAGTCCAACCCTAACCTAAAATACCTGATTCAGCTAATTGATGGTCATGTTCCAGGCACTGACCAAATTGCTGATAATGCATTGCATCAACCAATAGTTGCATAGCAAGTAATTTGCATGCTACGTCATCAACTGAGCTGTCAGGCATTAGATTGCTATACCGCTCTGCTCTATCATATGGGTGGCATTCCTGCCTGACTACATTGCAGACGCCTGCCAGATCTTGCTAAGCTTGGATAGGTGTTTAATATATCAGCTAACCACATCATATGATATAACAATGTAATGTCCGACAGTCGATGAATTGGGTCACAACCATTGGTTGATGCAATGCAATGTATTTAATGTAATCAGGCAGGAACACCACCAGTATGTGGTTAGGTGATATGTTCAACACTAGCCTCGGGTGGCTATTCTTCCAAATATTGTCTTCGAAGTCTGGAGGAATCCAGTATAGGATTCTGGGTTTGAATGTGTAGGTTTTTGTTCAAACCGTTATCTAGCGCACCTAACTAATTAGTTGATAAATTGAATCATGTTAGCTACTACTGGGTTTGGAGTGAAAACCTACAGGATGGTAGCTCTCCAGGAACATATTTGGTCAGCCCTGCAATAGTGCTTCGGGATTTGTATAAAATAAATACAAGTAGAGGCCATTAAATCATAAAGTAATCAGAAACAATCCTAATCTGTTACATTAACTATCCGTTGTAATACACCCAGAAATGATGAAGCAATGAAGACCACCTGGAACGCACCCGTGTAGACATGTGACATGCCTGCCGGCTAGCAACCGCAACCTAGCAATGAACGCACCTGTGTCGACCTGCAACGGGCTCGCAATGCGACTACGAACTAGCAATGTCAGTAAAGCTTGCCAGCTGTGCCACGAGTTGGCGGAGCGTGTTAAGAAGTGACGTTTAAAACTGTTTTTATTAATTTAGCAACTGCAAATACAATACTCGTATTATTTATTCATTTCAATTCTGCTTCCTATGGCGGGCAACGGAGGTCTGGTTGTCGGCCATGCGATCTCGCGTTATTGTCAATATAGTACATCTACACCACGATATGAAACGTTGATTTGAACCTTTTGACCAACTGTGGTCAGGCGGCTCCCCACTGTCTGATTCATATCGCTTGATTTCTGATAGTTGTAGATTATATCTACTGATTGCAATTGCATGGGGTGGATAGAACTGTGGCTGCGTTTCAAAAAAGAAAGTTGACAGCACCTCGGCCCTAAACCCTCAGCCATTGGGGGAATCTAAGCGGCCATATTTGTCGTCGGTCCAAAAGATTAGACCAAGCAAGGGTAGTTTTCAAGATAAGCCCCTCAGCCCTCATTTTTAGTGGAGTTTGCGAGTGTACACTTATGTTCACTTCGGGACCTGAAACGCCCATAATTCAATTCGCAATGTTTGTACGTCCTCTATGAAAACTTGTTGGTGGCAGGGAAGTCAGGCGCAGGAGAACGAACTTGGTATTAAACGGAGTTGTTTAATGGGTGCTGACCAAACTCAGAAATATACAAAAATAACAAAGTGGGTACAATACCCGTCGCACACCAACACAATCAATCACATACAATAAAACAATCTTAAAGTAAACACCACAAACTCAGTCAGTTAAAGAAAAGAAAAAATGCGAAACTAATCTACGCCAGTTCTGATAAAAACCTTAGGGCATTTACCCTCGGGGGATGCCTTGCTTGACCACGCCCTCCTTCATTGCTCCTGGCCTGCCTCTTCCACCAATCATATGAAGAAGAAGAATAATACTGGGCGGCGTACATGAGGGGAAACGGAGGGTTAAATACACAACATGTAATTGATGGGATTTGGAACCAGCTGTGAAGGAAGACAAGACAAAACCAATGAAAAATTGATCAGTGATGGCTAGAAGATCGGTGACGTCGACCGCCGAACACCGCCCGAACAAAGAGAGGGACCGACTTCGGAGGAAGTCGTGACAGGATATCCCCAAAAATATAGTTAACTGACAAATTCCAAGAATCCTTAAATAATGTGAAGTCAACTTGGAAAATCATCAATCAACTGTTGAATAAGAAAAAGGCATCTACAACTAGTAGGCATCTACAACTATTTACGTTATTTCACGTGAATTTAATCACTTTTTTGTGAATGTGGGTTCCTCTCTGTCAAAGAAAATGTTGGAAACTGATGGAAATACCTTGGACTACCTTAATGGACATTTCCCTTCTCTTCTTCAGTTTGATCCTCATGTTGTAATAGAGGTGATGGAGGTAATTGGTAACTTAAAGAGCAGGTCATGATGAGATTGGTGCCTCTTTGGTGAAATCAGTGTTTTCCTTGATTACTGAGCCTTTAAAATAAAGTACCAGTCAAAAGTTTGAGCATACCTACTCATTGCAGGGTTTTTCTTTATTTGTACTAATTTCTACATTGTAGGATAATAGTGAAGACATCACAACTATGAAATAACATAAATGGAATCAAAATATATTTTCTATTTGAGATTCTTCAAAGTAGCCAACCTTTGCCTTGATGACAACTTTGCACACTCTTGGCATTCTCTCAACCAGCTTCATGAGGTAGTCACCTGGAATGCATTTCAATTAACAGGTGTGCCTTGTTAAAAAATTAATTTGTGGAATTTCTTTCCTTCTTAATGCATTTGAGCCAATCAGTTGTTGTGACATGGTAGGGGTGGTATACAGAAGCAAGAACAGCTTAAATAAGCAAAGAGAAACGATCATCCATCATTACTTTAAGACATGAAGGTCAGTCAATACGGATTTAGAAAGTTTCTTCAAGTGCAGTCGCAAAAACCCTCAAGTGCTATGATGAAACTGGCTCTCATGAGGACCGCCACTGGAAAGGAAGACCCACAGTTACCTCTGCTGCAGAGGATAAGTTCATTAGAGTTAACTGCACCTCAAATTGCAGACCAAATAGAGTTCAAGTAACAGACACATCTCAACATCAACTGTTCAGAGGAGACTACGTGAATCATGGCTTCATGGTCGAATTGCTGCCAAGAAACCACTAATAAAGGACACCAATAATAAGAGACTTGCTTGGGTCAAGAAACACAAGCAATGGACATTAGACTGGTGGAAATCTGTCCTTAGGTCTGATGAGTCCAAATGTGAGATTTTTGGTTCCAACCACAGTGTCTTTGTGAGACGCAGAGTAGGTGAACGGATGATCTCCGCATGTGTGGTTCCCACCATGAAGCATGGAGGAGGAGGTGTGATGGTGCTTATGGTAGAGAAATGAACGTAAAATTATATATTTTACCCCTTTTTTGTGAAATCCAATTGGTAGTTACAGTCTTGTCCCATCGTGGCAATTCCCATACGGATTTAGGAGAGGTGAAGGTCATGTGTCCTCCAAAACACGACCCTGCCAAGCCGCACTGCTTGCTTAACCCAGAAGCCAGAAACACCATCCAACTGGCGACCGTGTCAGAGTGGATGCACCTGGCCGGCCGCAGGAGTCGCTAGAGCACGATGGGACAAGGACATCCCTGCCGGCCAAACCCTCCCCTAACCCGGGCAATGCTGCGTCAATTGTGCGCCGCCTCATGGGTCTCCCGGGCGTGGCCGGCTGCAACACAGCCCAGGCTCGAACCCGAATCTGTAGTGATGCCTGTAGCGCTGTGATGCAGTGCCTTAGACAGCTGCGCCACTCGTGAGGCCCGCAACCTCAAAACTTTAGACATCTGTGGCATTGTGTTGTGTGACCAAACTGCACATTTTAGAGTGGCCTTTTATTGTCTCCAGCACAAGGTGCACCTGTGTAATGATCATGCTGTTTAATCAGCTTCTTGATATGACACACCTGTCAGGTGGATGGATTATCTTGTAAAAGGAGAAATGCTCACTAACAGGGACGTAAACAAATGTGTGCACAACATTTGAGAGAAATAAGCTTTTTGTGCATATGGAACATTTCTGTTATCTTTTATTTCAGCTCACTTTACATGTTGCGATTATATTTTTGTTCAGAAAAGAACAGGCTTTTCTTCCAAAAATACCTTTGGTACCATTCAAATCAGACAACAGAAACTCTTGAGAATCAGACTGGTTCCAGGCCATGTCATATCATCTGACCCCGTACATAGTCTCTGGTACTGTCCTCTGCAGGATATAATAATTAAATACTGTAATTTTTACAATATTTACTTGCATACAAATGAAAGCTTGTCACATACAAGAAGTCAGCGGGGGAGAATCATAGCACGACAATGTAAATAGAATTCGATTTATATTCTACTGTAGTGGCCCTTACATTGAGGGTGTTTAATTAAGCAGGAACAGGGTGCAGCGTGCTATGGCCCGTGACATGAATGGGTGGAAGCAGTGAAGGAGGAGCATCCTGTTCAATTCTAACTGTAATCTGTGCTGTGCTGCCCAGTCATTGTCAACAATCGTTCAGCTACATACATGTATTTTCCATGAAGTACACATTAGAATTTTACTAGTTGTACTTGGTAAGGCAGAAAAACTACATTGTTTAAAAAAAATCAAAAGCAAACAACACTTTGCATGTGAAAACTGAATCCTAAATCATTACTAAACGTTCTTGACATACAGTGCATTCGGAAAGTATTCTGACTTTTTTCACATTGTTACGTTACAGCCTTGTTTTTTTTATCCCTCATTCTACACACAAAACCACATAATGACAGTTTTAGAAATTTTTGCAATTTATTACAAATAACTGAAATATCACATTTACATAAGTATTTAGACTCTTTGCTCAGTACTTTGTTGAAGCATATTGTGTAGCGATTACAGCCTTGAGTCTTCTTGGGTATAATGCTGAAAGCTTGGCACACCTGTATTTGGGAGTTTCTCCCATTCTTCTCTGCAGATCCTCTCAAGCTCTGTCAGGTTGGATGGGGAGCATTGCTGCACAGCTATTTTCAGGTCTGTCCAGAGATGTTCGATCAGGTTCAAGTCCGGACTCTGGCTGGGCCACCCAAGGACATTCAGAGACTTGTCCCGAAGCCACTCCTGTGTTGTCTTGGCTGTGTGCTTAGGGTGGTTGTCCTGTCAGAAGGTGAACCTTCACCCAATCTAAAGTCCTGAGTGCTCTGGGGCAGATTTTCATCAAAGATCTCTGTTCTTTTCTCCGTTCATCTTTCCCTCGATCCTTACTAGTCTCCCAGTCCCTGCCGTAGTAAAACATCCCCACAGCATGATGCTGCCACCACCATGCTTCTCCGTAGGGATGGTATTGGCCAGGTGGTGAGCGGTGTCTGGTTTCCTCCAGACGTGACGAAAGGCATTCAGGCCACAGAGTTGCTTCTCATGGTCTGAGAGTCCTTTAGGTGCCTTTTGGCCAACTCCAAGCAGGCTGTCATGTGCCTTTCATCGAGGAGTGGATTCCATCTGGCTACTCTACCATAAAGGCCTGATTGGTGGAGTGCTGCAGAGATGGTTGTACTTCAAGAACATTCTCCCATCATAACATCTGCCAAGTTTACACTTGCAGGTGCGATGGAGGTAGGAATGATTTTCAAATGGACCGCCCGGTAGTTTGTGGGTGCTTTATGCGCTACAGCCGTTTATGATTACATGTCTACTTATATTAACTATATAATTATTAATATATGATAATTCTGTATGATAGCTAGCAAATTAATTAGCTAACTAACGTTAGCCTGCATAGCTGGAACTTTTGAAGAAAAAGTTTTATTTCTAACATTTTCCAAAGGCTAACCAAACAAAAACATCATTACTTTTACGAGACGAGCTACCATACAGTAGGCGTATATTAATAATTATATAGTTAATATCAGTAGACATGCAATCATAATTGACTGTGGCGCATATAAAGCACCCAGAAGCCATAGGTGGCTGAAAACACAATGATCGTGGGATGAACGATTGACGAATTTCCGGGCAAAGGCGTCCATTTAAAAAATCATTCAATTTTTTTTATTTTTTTATTCCTTCCTCCCTTGCCTTGCAAGTGTTTTCTCGACAGACGTCATGAAACGTCATCAAAAGTGTGCACTTAATTTGAGGGCTGGGGAGATAGGGTGTCTATTTTAAGTGTTTGGAATGTAACCGAAAATTCGCACTACGTGATATTCCCTTCCGGTCTTGGAGACTTGGCGAGCGCTCAAAGCGACGTAGAATGCCCCTCTTAATAACGGGTCGTGGTTTTGGCTTATCTGTGTTGGAAAAAGAAAGCGCGGAAATGACACCATGTTATGGTTCCCGGGAAATTTAAGTCTGCTCATGCAAAATTGCAAATCCTTTTAAATTGATGATATATTCAGATCGAATTGCACTCAATAAATGTTATTCCATAGTATGGTTCATATTAGCGGGCTATCCCGGGGTAAAAACACTTTTTAAATCCATTACATTAGCTTTTTTTTAATAGTTTAAAAAATAATGCGATTACGTAAATTTGACGAAGGGAAAGGACGTCAGCAGATCTTTAGGTTTGTTACAGCGTAATAAAAATGATCATTACCGCCACCAACGTATACGGGGTGTAATAACAGCCGTGGTTGGTGCTTTTTGTCTACTCGCAAATTATGGTATGAAACGTTGATTTGAACCTTCTGACCAACTAGTGGATCAGACGGCACCCCACTGTCTGATTAATATCGCGTGATTTCTGATGATTGTTGTCGATTATATCGACTGTTTGTTTTTGTATGGGGTGCACCTATCTGTTGTAGCGTGAGCCAGAGAAGCTCCGCCTACTTCTCTCATTCCAGGAAGTAGATTGCCGCGGTTTCGCCCTTCGTCAAATCATAAGCTGCAAATCAAGAGTCCCTCTGCTATCAATACTAGAGCTATGAATACGAATGGTTATAAAGTATCACTCAACGGTGGCTAGCTTTAGTTTAACGCAGGTTTTATATTATGTCTAGGTAGCTAGCTTGTTAGTCCATGTGGTCCCATCGTAAACGGCTAACTTTAGCTAGCTAGTTGACAAGTTTAACTTTTACGGATAAGCGTGCTATTTTTTTTAAAATTTTTTTAGATGGCACACATCTACAATAAGGTATGCTTTTGTGCTGAGTCAGAATTGTGAGCTGTGCCATTAATATTGCATGCATGTCTTCTATGTTTTATTGTTACAAAAACATCATTCCATCACCAAACAGATATTTCAAAGATGGACTTGTCCCATATACTGCAACAATGTAAGGCTCCTGAAGAGGGACATTCCCCAGCAGAACCTGATACGCTGCTCTCCCGTCCAGTGGCTGAGGTCCTGCTTCATGTCCAGGAGAAACTCAAGGCACCAGGACTTACCACAGAACAAAGCAGAGAAATCCTTCATATTGTGGAGCAGCTATTCAGACTGGGGGACAGACACTGGCTTTTTTCTGAGTGTTGCAGCAATCAGAGCACAGGCTTGACAAGGGAGTATGTAGACTTTGTGAGCTCCCTGACACTGTATGCTGCTTTGCCATTGTGTGACAATGACAGTGGCACACTACCAGAGAGTTCCTTTGAGGCCATCCCGGCCAGAGCCTGTGTCGTGAGTTCAGTAGTCTTAGCCCTGGTACAAAGACTTGGGAATGGAGGAGAGGCTGTTTCCAGCCACTGCCAAGCCACCTCCTGGGTCTTCCTCACAGGTCCACTTGCCCCCCTCTTGTGTGTGTTTGCATTGACTCATATGCAAGAGCAGGCATGGACCAGTGAGGCCTCCAGAACAGCTGCATCTAACCTCCTGGACTCAGTGGTTCAGGCAGGGGACTGGGAGACCACCTCACAGCTTCTGTTTGGGAAGAACAACACAGAGCGCCAACCAGGAATCCTTGGCTCCATCTTGGAGATCCTGCAGTCTGATTTAAAAAGGTGAGTTCTGTCATAATGACTTACTAGTAAATAGTGCAAGTTGAAATTATTCAGAACATTTCAAACACTTTAACCTCTGTGTTGTTGACCATATTTCATCAACAATCCCAATTTCAAAAATGAACATCCTTTGCATTAGATTTTCAATCAGTGCACCATGCTGTGAATGTTCTAAATGTGTTGTTTATAATGTTTTGCAGGGACAGCTGGAAGCGAAACCAGGCCACTAAGCATGTATTTGCCTGGATCGTCATGCAGGTGGGCCGGCCGTGGCTGACCGACTATCTGGAGAAGGTTTTCCCCCCTTCACTGCTGATGTCAGATGATTACTGCACTGACAACCAAGTGCTGGGTGTACGCTGCCTGAATCACATTGTCCTCAATGTGGTGAGATGTACTATATCTCTCTGAACTTCCAGATAATGCCGTTATCTACAGTAATGGGTTGTAAAACTGTTTGGTGTTTTGTGTATCTGTTCAATTAACGTCTTCCCCTTTCAGCCTGCTGCCGATCTCTGTCAGTACAACAGGGCCCAGGTGCTCTACCATGCCCTCTTCAACCACCTCTACACATCTGAGCCTCAGCTTATTGAGGTAATGGTGTGGCTTTCAATGGCATTAACAGCTTTTGTATGTACAATGCACCGACCAACATCTCATAATACACTTTGTATGTACTAGTTGAGCTGGTGACCAAGTAGCCTCAGTCACATCATGGTATTCTATTGTTCCATATACTGTATCTTCCCCTCTGTGTCTCAGGTGGTCTTTCCATGCCTGATAGACCTTTTGCCTGTGTTGGAGAAAGACCCTGCTTGCACTGGGCTCCCCAGGAAACCTAACCGTTATGACGAGGTGCTGCGGCTGACCCTCACCCATATGGAGATGGAGCATAAACTTGCACTTCGGAGTGTCTATGCCAAGTTTCTGGAACACTTAATTGAAAAGTGCGGTGTATCTCCTCTTGCTAACACAGAACTATTATTACATTGAGTATCTGTGAGAAATTGCATTTGTTGTGATGTTCTGGTAAATTCCACTTTTTAAAATGTAAGACATCTAGGAAATTCACTTTTGGATTGTACTTTTCTTTTGTTAGGATGGGTATCGTCATTGTTCGCCATCTGAAGCGATTGGAAAGAGTAATCATTGGGTATCTAGAGATCTCAGACGGTCCTGAAGAACAGACTAGACTAGCTATCCTGGATGCTTTAGAAAAGACCCTGCTCATCGCCTGGCCAAGGTTGTCATTACCCCCAGCAAATAAATTAGACTAATAGAAATCCCATCTCTGTTTTTGTTGTCATACTGAGTGTTTGTGTCCTCTGGACTTGCAGAATGGAGTGCCGTCTTTCCGCCCTGGTGCAGTGTCTGTTGAGGCTAGTGTGTGACCTGTCCACAGAGTCCATACCCCCAGCAGTGAGAGAGGAGCTTGTCACGAAGGCCACTCATTGTCTGCTGCTGTTGGACCACTGCACCCAGGGCAAGCTCAAGGTAGGCATAAAACAGTATCACTGTGCCACTCAGGGTGTTGAGTTGGCTTTTAACCTCCAAGTATATCTCCTGTAGAATACATCTTGGCAATAATCAGAAATTGATTTAGGGCTCGATTCAATGCATTATGCTGAAGAGCTGCGCTAAAGTGTATTAGGTATTTAAAGGCAACGTTTCAGCGCTAGCGGAGACTGCATTCACGGTAAATGCTACATACGTCAGACAATCATAAAATCATCTTTACATTTCAATCATGCAATAAAGCTGATTTTCAGCGATACAGAATGATTTGAGCCCCTAGAGCAGCCATACTCAACAGATCCGGACCCAGAACTGGGTCAATACGGACCACGAGTCCTGCATTTACAGTGCATTCATTAAGTATTCAGACCCCTTTTTCAAAATTGTTATGTTATAGCCTTCTAAAAATGTATTAAATTGCTTTTTCCCCCCTTAATGTACACTACCCTATAATGACAAAGCAAAAACTGTTTTATTATTTTTGCAAATTTGTATTAAAAATCAGATCACATTTACGTAGGTATTCAGACCCTTCACTCAGTACTTTGTTGAAGCACCTTTGGCAGCAATTACAGCATCGAGTCTTATTAGGTATGACACTACAAGCTTGGCACACCTGTATTTGGGGAGTTTCTCCCATTATTTTCTGCAGATCCTCTCAAGCTCTGTAAGGTTGGATGGAGAGCGGCGCTCAGCTTTTTTCAGATCACTCCAGAGATGTTCTGGCTGTGCCACTCAAGGACATTCTGAGACTTGTCCTGAAGCCACTCATGCGTTGTCTTGACTGTGTGCTTAGGGTCGTTGTTCTGTTGGAAGGTGAACCTTGGCTCCAGTCTGAGGTCCTGAGCCCTCTGGAGTAGATTTTCATCAAGGATCTCTGTACTTTGCTCCGTTCGTCTTTCCTTGATCCTGACTAGTCTCCCAGTCTCTGCCGCTGAAACATATCCCCACAGCACCACCATAGAGATGGTGCTAGGTTTCTTCCCGACGTGACGCTTGGCATTCAGGCCAAAGAGTTCAATCTGGGTATCATCAGAATTGAGAATCTTGTTTCTCGTGATCTAAGAGTCTTTTGGTGTCTTTTGGCAAACTCCAAGTGGGCTGTCATGTGCCTTTTACTGAGAAGTGACTTCTGCCTGGCCTATCTACCATAAAGGCCTGATTGGTGGAGGGCTGCAGAGATGGTTGTCCTTCTGGAAGGTTATCCCATCTCCACAGAGGAACTCTGTCAGTGACCATTGGGTTCTTGGTCACCTCCCCGACCAAGGCCCTTCTCCCTTGATTGCTCAGTTTGGACGGGCGGCCAGCTCTAGGAAGAGTCTTCCAAATCATGTCCAATCAAGTTGTAGAAACATCTCAAAGATGATCAATGGAAACAGGATGCACCTGAACTCAATTTCAAGTCTCATAGCTCCGGGATACCTTATTTACATAATAAGCTATCTTTTATATTTAATAAATTAGCAAATATTTCTACAAACCTGTTTCTGGTTTATCATTATGGAGTATTGTGTATAGATTTTTTTAAATTCCATTTTAGAATAAGGTTAACATAACATGTGGAAAAAGTTGAGGGGTCTGAATACCTAGTGTGTGTATATATAGATATACATTCTTTTTTATGTCTGGCTTTTAGCTGCTGTTGTAGTCGTAAAAGGTGCCATTTTGAAATTTGGTAGTGCATGGGCAGTTTACCTCGTTATGTCATTTACTGACAGACCTTAGAGCTATTCATAACCTGTCAAATGTTCAGTTGATCAACTAGGCCATGTTAGCTAGGTGGGTAAATTAGGTTAACCAGCTATCTTGTAGTTAACATGGTCAGATTACACCGTGTTTGTTCACAGGCCACGACCACAAGCCCCCCCCCCCCATTTGATTTTGTTGAGTCATTCGGATGACACTGTAAAATGTGTAGAATTGCAAGAAATTTGCTTTAAAATGTATACATTTTCTCTGCCAACAAGAAGGGTGTAAACAGTTTGGGGTTCAATGATGGGGGTTTGTTACTTTGCCAAAGAATGGCAATATCCAGCCGCACCTTTGCCACCTAGGACTGGACCTTCTCAAATTGTAGTTAAATACCCCTCTAGCTTAACTAGTAATACATTTATGTATTTCAAGTTGTGTATGATATAAATCTGAGCTCAGAACTTCTGAGATAAAGGGGCAAGTTATTGCCACTTACACTGAACAGAAATGCAACTTATGTGTTGGTCCCATGTTTCATCAGCTGAAATAAACGATCACAAAAAGATTACTTCTCTTATTGTTGTGAACAAATTAGTTTACATCCCTGTTTGTGAGCATTTGTCCTTTACCAAGAGATAATCCATCCACCTGACAAGTGTAGCATATCAAGAAGCTGATTGAACAGCATGATCATTAGATTCACCTTGTGCTAGTGACAAAACGGTACTCTAAAATGTGTAGTTTTGTCACACAACACAATTCCACAGCCATCTCAAGTTGAGGGAGTGTGAAATTGACATGCTGACCGCAGGAATGTCCACCAGAGCTGTTGCCAGAACATTTAATTTCTGTACCTTAAGCCACCTCCGAAGTTGTAGAAAATTTGGCAGTACGTCCAACCAGTCTTACCACTTGATGGCAACAGAGTGCCCTATGATGGTGGCGGTGGGATTATGATATACGCTGACAAGGAACACAATTGTATTTTGCCAATGGCATTTTGAGTGCTCAGATACTGTGACGAGATCGAGGCCCATTGTCGTGCCAGTCATCCACTGCCATTATCTCACGTTTCAGCATGATAATGCAAGGTCGCAAGGATCTGTACACAATTCCTGGAAGCTGAATGTGACAGTCCTTCCATGGGATGCTCTGGGTCAATGTGTGCAACAGTATGTTCCTGTCAATATCCAGCAACTTCTCACAGCCATTGAAGTGTGGGACAACATTCCACAATCAATGTGTTCAACTCTATGCGAAGATGTCATGTCAGATACTGACTGGGTTTCTGATACCTTAAAAAAGCATGTATGTGACCAGATGAATGTATTCCCAGTCATGTGAAATCCATAGATTAAAGGCCTACTTTATTTCAATTGAGTTCATAAGAAAATCAGTCAAAGTTTGAAATAGTTGTATTTTTTTCAGTATATTAATGGTAACTATTCTTTCTTCAGATGCTTCTAAAGGATGTCGACAGCAGCTGCACCAGCACCTATGTGCTGAGATGCATAGAGACGGTCACAATGGCCCAAAGATGACATATCTGCAGTGTTCATTCCTCCGTTGGAAATGAAACCCACATCTGTGGATATCTGGAACAGTGATATGATCAAGATGAATGTGGTTAATTGAGCAGGACTGACAGAACCTGGATCATCATCTATGTAGTCTGGCAATATAAGACTGACCCAAGTGCTATTATACAGTAAACTGACATGTTCCATTCTGTGTCATGGATCCTCTGTATTTATTAAAACATTGCTGGCTGGGGAGATTTGGTAAGTCATTCTTTATCAAACAGCAGAAACTCCTTTTCACCCAGGTTTAAGACATTACACTATTGCCAGGCTACTTGGGATTGAGATTTATTCATTTGAACAAATGGGCAGAAGAGGACCCTGTAGGTGGAAAAACTGAATTCAAGACAGCAAATAATTTGAAATGTCATTCATGATGGGTCTAAATTTGCTTATTTCAGACTTGTGCAAATTGAATGGGGTCAAGCCTGATCACAGGATTACGCCCCATCCTCATAATCCAACCAGGAGTGATACATTGACAAATTACTGGAAGTACAGTCCCATTAGGCAAAACATTCTTGACAGCTCAAAGAACCAAAAGGCTTGATGCATTCCAGTAGTAATCGTTCCAGACAACATAACCAGGTTAACCTTCCAAACTAAGAAAGGCCTAGAGTCCATGTCAGAGGAAGCCTGACTATGTTGCCTTGCTTTTGGGGACAGGCTCCATTTCCTGTTCATACTCAATCTCCACATAGGCCCTTTTCTTCCTGAATACAGCGCCTTTGAGGGGCATCTTTCCTTTGGAGCCTGAGGCCTCAGGCTCCTCTTCCATCTCTTCTTCAGACTCATCCTCTTCACTGGATTCTTCATGTTCATCGCTGCCTGCCTTCAGATTGTCCATGTCCTTCCAAATGAGACATGTTTAGTCTTAAAGCATATCAAGCAATATCACACCATATTAGTCAAAGTGTGAGTGATCTTTAGATGTGATCATGCTATATTTTTAAGTTACCTCAAAGTCACTGAGATCGCTCTCTTCTATTTCATCCTCAGCAACAAATTCTTTCTTTCCAACATCCTGCAAACACATTCACTTGATTAAAATGCATCAGATGGAATTGGGCCTCCTACTTGGGTTTCATTTTGATCAGTGCCAATGTCCTGCACCAGACCCTGCCCAATAAACAAGAGGTATCTTATTGGTTGTGCTGAAAGGAACACTTGCAGTCCAAGGACTAGTCTAAACTTAAGTTCATAAGATAGTTCTTAAGTGCAATTACTCAATATCTTAAGATTGAATGATTTTCTTAACTATCTTAAGATGTTTGTTTATAGTCAACCTATCAAGCAATGGCAATCATGTTAGCATATTTCATACTGAGATTACTGTTCTAAAACATGTTCTTGGGTTTGAAATAAGCAATACTGAAACTTTCAAATGAAGTTTGAGTGAATTAAACATGTTCAATTGCTTTCATGAGCTTATTCTCTCACTGCCCTGACTGAGTTTAAAACAAGGTTTATCTATCTTGGAATTAAGAACACATCCAATAACTATTTAAGAAACAAATTTCTTAACTTGTTGCTTAAAGAGAAACATAAGAAATAATGCAATAATATTTCCAAGAACCTTTTGAGGAATAGCAACTTTGCTTAACTTTCTTCCTAAGTCTATAGTTAAGGAACAAATGGCAGTTAAGACATTTCTTCTTAAGATTTTGTGAATCTGGGCCCTGCTCAATAGAAACTCTATTAATTAAGGAGCCATTTTCACCTCATCATCCTCCTCCTCCTCCGAGTCAGTCTCACTCTCCTCATCCTGGTGCTCCAGTGCCTTATCAAAGGCATGGATGGGGAAGTTGTAGATGTCGCCATACTGAAAGAAATAGAACATTAATACTCAATCTCCTGTTATGAACATACCATATTTGTCTCATGCAGTTTTACTTTGTCTGAAAGTATTCTTCAGGTGGTGACAAATTGTGGAGTGATTGACACTGTACATAATCATGTATTTACCGTTCCTTGTTTCAGTCTCTCCAGCAGTTCTTTCTCTATTGCGTTATCAAGCTGTGCAGCAATCAGGGCCTTTTCCTGTAAAACAATAGAATATGAACTCATGCTTAGATCACATGACATGAGATTTTTGTAAATCATACCCTTTGACAGGAACTGTTGAGTCACCAATGCCTTACAGTCTATTCACCACCACTCCTTGGTGCAGAACAGTTGAATGCCAGGGACAAAAACACTACTGAACTGTTTAACCAAGTACGTACCTCTTTCCTTTTCTCTCTTGCCTCCACCTTTCTGCTAAGGGGGACCAGTTTCCTCCTGAAAGATCATACATTTACAGTTCACACGTCATTTACATAAAAAACATTAAATAACAAAAAAAAATACAATTTGACCTTTACAAGTTAAAGGAAACCAAACTCATTTCTGCAAAGATCAGTTTGAGTATGTGAAAGGAATGGTGTATATAGGTTGGATGCTTACTGTCGTTTGAGTGTGAGCTTGCGGATACGGATGAGGTACTGTGTGATCTTGGTGAAGCGCTGTTTACATTTGTGTCTGATGAAACGGTGCCAATAGATCAAGTTCTGGTCAATCTGTTCCAGAGCCTTCTCATAGTTCTTACTAAGTTTCACCTACGAGACAAAGTTGAAGTTGTCAAAGACATCAAATATAAACCAGTGTCTATTAACAGACAGTTCTATTGTCACTTACCTTCTCCCACATTCGGGCAGGGAAGGCTGCCCTCTCAATAACCTTCATATATAAGAAACATTGACCTAAGAAATAAAGTAAGCAGATACATTAAACTTCAATTTGCATTGTAATCACAATACATTTAACTACTAAAAACATACTTCCTAAGTGTAGCTAAATATTTCTGATACTTATTTCACAGGAGAAAACGTACCTTTCTCCTCTCTTATAGTTGCATACTGACTGTTTGCTAGTGGGCAAGATGACCTATTACAAAGCCCAGTTATATTGTATTCATTCCGGCAAAAGTTCTGAACCTTTGTCCTGTTAAAAGACCAACAGAAACAGTATTTTGTAAGTTAACCACCTTATCATCTTGACTGCTACAACAAATGAGCTGGCGTTAAAAGCAATGAATGGGTTCCACATCCACACACTTGTGAGAAGATGAAACTTCAACAGTAGGTAACTTACTTGACTTTGAAGGAACAGAACGCTCTGTTTCCTATGACATCCCAGATAACCTAGAAATTACGTGTTCAATTAGTTACCTGGTCACTTTCCTCCAAAACCATCTACCAAATATCTAACTAGGGGCAATTCTACGGTAACAGTGATGCTTAGACTGATTCTTCACTTAAGAATGTACAGTTTGTGCCATCATTTGCATGTCCTGTTACGCAGGTAAATATATTTTTGCAAAATGTTCAGTGGATTTTCTTCACAGCAGTCCTTGTGTATAGTTTGCAAAGTAAAACAATCTTCGTTTTTTGCTAGACATACATTTCAATGGAAAATAATCTTGAGTCTCAGCATCACTCAATCACCCTGGAATCGACCCAGCTAGCAAATTTAGCCTGGTTGCTAGGTATATGGCAGAATACACATTGATCAAGCTAACTGGCAAACCAACCAACAAGCTGACATTTTATGTATCATTGTTAGTCATTGAAAGATTAGATAATATATTTGAATGCATAATCACAAATCAATATTGTAGCTACAAGTGTAAAATAAACTGATGTCCAGAACTCGTTAGATAGCGCGTGGCGTCGACAAAATCGTGTCGGAAATCAGCTAGCTGGTATCTCTTCACTTACATCGTCGTGCTGCATTTTTAGTTCCCCACACGAGTGTTGTGAGTTCCCCGATTGTTTAAATTTTTTTTTATATATATAAAATCCAAACAGTACAACTTTACAGGCAAGGTGTAGTTACGTTTTATCTCAGTACAACCACATGGAACAATAGGAAACGGACGTTAATTCTTCTTTTTTTTTACATTTGTATTGCTGGATCGCAAACGTGAAGTGCGTACACCGCCACCTACTGTACTGGAGTGTGAGGACATTCACGGGGTGGTGGGCCGAAGCCTTAAAACGTGAAGTTGATCTATCTCCGTCAATGGAGGAGCAGATTTTTTTGTGTGACATTAACATATTTTAACTATAAAATATGTTGGCACCTTCAATTATTGAAATATATGTTTATAAAAAAGTATATTTCAACACTCGGACGCTCAGGCAAATTTGCCGAACGTCTAAACATGGAACCAATCAGAACTCCCGTACCAATCACTCATTATGAAGTCAACCAATGGCCTGCTTATATCCACGATGTAAACACAGCCTCTTGTGAAAACGTGAGCTGCTGTCTGATGAAGGAGAACAGATATTGCTAGCTAGCTCCCAGAATGAAGTACGACACGTATCTGTTTTCGAATGCACTAGACATATGTCGCATGCAATACTAATTGTCTTGATTGTATGAAGAGGTAACTCCGTTGACCATTTAGCCAATTTATGAAAAGCTAGCCAATGTTAGACTAGCCAAGCCCGCTACTTTAAATGTAAATTTCTGTATCATTAGCGATCTCTGTCAGTAAATTAAATTGCTGAATCATGTTTTGGCATGATTATTTTTGTCTCATTTCAAGTACCTCGCTGCAGGCTTAAATGAACATTTAATCATATACTTAGCATAGAAACCCAAATAAAAGCATGTAGATAGACAGATGTGTCATGTATGCCAGAATGGAGGTTTAAAAACGACAACTGCATATTAGCCAATACATATGGCATAGCCTACACATATAGCATTGTGCTCTGCAATAAGATAACCAGTTTGATTTCTAATGAGATGAGATGAGTTCTCAAATAGCAGCTGCCCAAAACCAAGGTGGACATGCATTGGAATGTAAAATGGAGAATGATAAAGAGCCTGTAAGATTATATAAAATGCAGTTGGGAAATGAATGTTTGCGTTACAAATATTATATGTTCAGTGTATTTAGATTTAAAGGTTTAAATTATTAACCTTTAAAGAAACTCTTGCCAAATCAATTTGTTATTCTGCTATGACTGAGTGAGACTTGTTTCATGCATATACTGAACCAGTCAAAAGTTTGGACACACCTACTCAATCCAGTGTTTATTTTACTATTTTCTACACTGTAGAATAATAGTGAAGACATCACAACTATGAAATAAAACATGGTATCATGTAGTAACCAAAATGGTGTTAAACGAATCAAAATATATATTATATTTGAGATTCTTCAAAGTAGCCACCCTTTGCCTTGATGACAGCTTTGCACACTCTTGGCATTCTCTCAACCAGCTTCACCTGAAATGTTTTTTCCAACAGTCTTGATGTAGTTCGCACATATGCTGAACACTTGTTTTACCTGCTTTTTCCTTCCTTCACTCAGCTGTCCAACTCATCCCAAACCATCTCAATTGGGTTGAAGTCAGGTGATTATGGAGGCCAGGTCATCTGTTGCAGCACTCTATTACTCTCCTTCTTGGTCAAATAGCCCTTACACAGCCTGGAGGTGTGTTGGGTCATTGTCCCGTTGAAAAACAAATGATAATCCCAATAAGCGCAAACCAGATGGGGTGGTGTATTGCTGCAGAATGCTGTGGTAGCCATGCTGGTTAAGTGTGCCTTGAATTCAAAATTAATCACAGACAGTGTCACCAGCAAAGCACCATCACACCACCTCCTCCATGCTTCATGGTGGGAACCACACATGCAGAGATCATCCGTTCACCTACTCTGCGTCTCACAAAGACATGGCGGTTGGAACCAAAAATCTCACATTTGGACTCAGTCCAAAGAACAGATTTCTACCGGTCTAATGTCCATTGCTCGTGTTTCTTGGCCCAAGCAACTCTTTTCTTCTCATTAGTGTCCTGAACAGTTGATGTTGAGATGTGTCTGTTAATTGAACAATGGCAATGCTACCAAATACTAATTGAGTGTATGTAAACCACTGGGAATGTGATTGAGTGTATGTAAAGTTCTTGACATTTTCCAGATTAACTAACATTTCTCTTTGCTTATTTGAGCTGTTCTTGCCATAATATGGACTTGGATTTTTACCAAATTGGGCAATCTTCTTTATACCAACCACCCTTACCTAGTCATATAATAACTGATTGGCTCAAACGCACTAAGAAGGAAAGAAATTCCACAAATTAACTTTTAACAAGACACACCTGTTAATTGAATTACATTCCAGGTGACTACCTCATGAAGCTGGTTGAGAGAATGCCAAGAGTGTGCAAAGCTGTCATCAAGGCAAAGGGTGGCTACTTTGAAGAATCTCAAATATAAAATATATTTTGATTTGTTTAACACTTTTTTGGTTACTATGTGATTCCTTATGTTATTTCATGGTTTTGGTGTCTTCACTATTATTCTACAATGTAGAAAATAGTAAAAAAATAAAAACCCTGGAATGAGTAGGTGTGTCCAAACTTTTGACTGGTACTTTACATACAATCAAAGAACACAATCAACTAATGTTTCACCATTTATTCAGTAAGAAGACAAATTGCAAAGGTGTCAGGCAGTGTCAGGCACGATTAGATGTACACTAGTTGTCAGTGGTGTAAAGTACTAGTTTTTTGGATTATCTGTACTTTACTATTTATATTTTTGCCTACTTTTACTTTACTATATTCCTAAAGATAACAATGTACTTTTTACCCATACATTTTCCCTGACAGCCAAAAGTATTCATTACATTTTGACAGGAAAATGGTCCAATTCACACTTATCAAGAGAACATCCCTGGTCATCCCTACTGCCTCTCATCTGGTGGACTCACTAAACACAAATGCTTTGTTGGTTAATTATGTCTGAGTGTTGGAGTGTGCCGCTAGCTATCCGACTATAAAAAAATAACTGGAAAATTGTGCCGTCTGGTTTGCTTAATATAAGGAATTTGAAATGGCTTATACTTTTGATACTTAAGTACATTTTTACAGTTCCATTTACTTTTTATCCTTAAGTATATTTAAAACCAAATACTATTAGACTTTTACTCAAGTAATATTTTACTGGGTGACTTTTTCTTTTACTTGAGTTATTTTCTATTAAGGTATCTTTACTTTTACTCAACTATGACAATGGAATACTTTTTTCCACCACTGCTAGCTGTCCTATAGATTTTTGTAGTAAATTATTACTTGAAATAAATTGAAAGCTAAAATGCATGTGACCGAACGTACAGTTGAAGTTTCACGTTTACATACACTTAGGTTGGAGTCATTAAAACTAGTTTTTCAACCACTCCACACATTTCTTGTTAATAAACTATAGTTTTGGCAAGTCAGTTAGGACATTTACTTTGTGCATGACACAAGTCATTTTTCACTGTATCACAATTTTCCAGTGGGTCAGACGTTTACATACACTATGTTGACTATGCCTTTAAACAGCTTGGAAAATTCCAGAAAATTATGTAATGGCTTTAGAAGCTTCTGATAGGCTATTTGACATCCTTTGAGTCAATTGGAGGTGTACCTGTGGATGTATTTCAAGGCCTAACTTCAAACTCAGTGCCTCTTATCTTGACATAATGGGAAAATTAAAAGAAATCACCAGTCATCAGAAAACAAATTGTAGACCTCCACAAGTCTGGTTCATCCTTGGGAGCAATTTCCAAATGCCTGAAGGTACCACGTTCACCTGTACAAACAATAGTATGCAAGTATAAAAACCATGTGACCACGCAGCCGTCATACCACTCAGGAAGGAGACGCGTTCTGTCTCCTAGAGATGAACGTACTTTGGTGCGAAAAGTGCAAATCAATCACAGAACAACAGCAAAGGACCTTGTGAAGATGCTGGAGGAAACAGGTACAAAAGTATCTACAGTGGGGCAAAAACGTATTTAGTCAGCCACCAATTGTGCAAGTTCTCCTACTTAAAAATATGAGAGAGGCCTGTAATTTTCATCATAGGTACACTTCAACTATGACAGACAAAACGAGAAGAAAAAAAATCCAGAAAATCATATTGTAGGATTTTTAATGAATTTATTTGCAAATTATGGTGGAAAATATGTATTTGGTCACCTACAAACAAGCAAGATGTATGGCTCTCACAGACCTGTAACTTCTTCTTTAAGAGGCTCCTCTGTCCTCCACTCGTTACCTGTATTAATGGCACCTGTTTGAACTTGTTATCAGTATAAAAGACACCTGTCCACAACCTCAAACAGTCACACTCCAAACTCCACTATGGCCAAGACCAAAGAGCTGTCAAAGGACACCAGAAACAAAATTGTAGACCTGCACCAGGCTGGGAAGACTGAATCTGCAATAGGTAAGCAGCTTGGTTTTGAAGAAATCAACTGTGGGAGCAATTATTAGGAAATGGAAGACATACAAGACCACTGATAATCTCCCTCGATCTGGGGCTCCACGCAAGATCTCACCCCGTGGGTTCAAAATGATCACAAGAACGGTGAGCAAAAATCCCAGAACCACACGGGGGGACCTAGTGAATGACCTGCAGAGAGCTGGGACCAAAGTAACAAAGCCTACCATCAGTAACACACTACGCCGCCAGAGACTTAAATCCTGCAGTGCCAGACGTGTCCCCCTGCTTAAGCCAGTAGATGTCCAGGCCTGTCTGAAGTTTGCTAGAGAGCATTTGGATGATCCAGTAGAAGATTAGGAGAATGTCATATGGTCAGATGAAAAACTCAACTCGTTGTGTTTGGAGGACAAAGTATGCTGAGTTGTATCCAAAGAACACCATATCTACTGTGAAGCATGGGGGTGGAAACATCATGCTTTGGGGCTGTTTTTCTGCAAAGGGACCAGGACGACTGATCCGTACGGGTAAAGGAAGAATGAATGGGGCCATGTATTGTGAGATTTTGAGTGAAAACCTCCTTCCATCAGCAAGGGCATTGAAGATGAAATGTGGCTGGGTCTTTCAGCATGACAATGATCCCAAACACACCGTCCGGGCAACGAAGGAGTGGCTTCGTAAGAAGCATTTCAAGGTCCTGGAGTGGCCTAGCCAGTCTCCAGATCTCAACCCCATAGAAAATCTTTGGAGGGAGTTGAAAGTCCGTGTTGCCCAGCAACAGCCCCAACACATCACTGCCCCAGAGGATATCTGCATGGAGGAATGGGCCAAAATACCAGCTACAGTGTGTGAAAACCTTGTGAAGACTTACAGAAATGTTTTGACCTCTGTCGTTGCCAACAAAGGGTATATAACAAAGTATTGAAATAAACTTTTGTTATTGACCAAATACTTATTTTCCACCATAATTTGCAAATAAATTCATTAAAAATCCTACAATGTGATTTTCTGGATTTTTTTCCCTCATTTTGTCTGTCATAGTTGAAGTGTACCTATGATGAAAATTACAGGCCTATCTCATCTTTTTAAGTGGGAGAACGTGCACAATTGGTGGCTGACTAAATACTTTTTTGCCCCACTGTATATCCACAGTAAAACGGGTCCTATATCAACATAACCTGAAAGGCCGCTCAGTAAGTAAGAAGCCACTGCTCCAAAACCGCCATAAAAAAGCCAGACTACGGTTTGCAACTGCACATGGGGACAAAGATTGTACTTTTTGGAGAAATGTCTTCTGGTCTGATGAAACAAAAATAGAACTGTTTGGCCATCATGACCATCGTTATGTTTTGAGGAAAAAGGGGGAGGCTTGCAACCCGAAGAACAAGACAAAGAACACCATCCCAACCGCGAAGCACGGGAGTGGCAGCGTCATGTTGTGGGGATGCTTTGCTGCAGGAGGGACTGGTGCACTTCACAAAATAGATGATATCATGAGGGAGGAAAATTGTGTGAATATATTGAAGCAACATCTCAAGACATCAGTCAGGAAGTTAAAGCTTGGTTGCAAAGGGTTCTTCCAAATGGACAATGACCCCAAGCATCTTTCCAAAGTTGTGGCAAAATGACTTAAGGACAACAAAGGCAAGGTATTGGAGTGGCCATCACAAAGCCCTGACCTCATTCTCATAGAAGATTTGTGGGCAGAACTGAAAAAGCATGTGCGAGCAAGGAAGCCAACAAACCCGACTCAGTTACTCCAGCTCTGTCAGGCGGAATGAGCCAAATTTTTTGACCCAAGTTAAACAATTTAAAGGCAATGCTACCAAATACTAATTGAGTGTATGTAAACCACTGGGAATGTGATTGAGTGTATGTAAACCACTGGGAATGTGATGAAAGAAATAAAAAATAAAAGCTGAAATAAATAATTCTCTCTACTATTATTCTGACATTTCACATTCTTAAAATAAAGTGGTGATCCTAACTGACCTAAAACAGGGAATTTTTACTAGGATTAAATATCAGAAATTGTGAAAAACCGAGTTTAAATGTATTTGGCGAAGGTGTATGTAAACTTCCGATTTCAACTGTATGTTCGACCTAGCATATAGGCCCGACATCATTCGGGATTGGGTCGTGGGAGGGGTTCAAGTGCGTCGTAGGTTTTTGGCATATAAAAAAATAATCCATTATTGAGTGTCAGTCAGCCCCCTTGTCAGTCAGCCCCATTTCTCATAAGAAACTAGCTCCCTGGTACACAGAAAATACCCGAGCTCTGAAGCAAGCTTCCAGAAAATTGGAACGGAAATGGCGCCACACCAAACTGGAAGTCTTCCGTCTAGCTTGGAAAGACAGTACCGTGCAGTACCGAAGAGCCCTTACTGCTGCTCGATCATCCTATTTTTCTAACTTAATTGAGGACAATAAGAACAATCCAAAATTCCTTTTTGATACGGTCGCAAAGCTAACTAAAAAGCAGCATTCCCCAAGAGAGGATGACTTTCACTTTAGCAGTGATAAATTCATGAACTTCTTTGAGGAAAAAATTATGATTATTAGAAAGCAAATTACAGACTCCTCTTTAAATCTGCGTATTCCTTCAAAGCTCAGTTGTCCTGAGTCTGCACAACTCTGCGTGGACCTAGGATCAAGAGAGACGCTCAAGTGTTTTAGTACTATATCTCTTGACACAATGATGAAAATAATCATGGCCTCTAAACCTTCAAGCTGCTTACTGGACCCTATTCCAACTAAACTACTGAAAGAGCTGCTTCCTGTGCTTGGCCCTCCTATGTTGAACATAATAAACGGCTCTCTATCCACCGGATGTGTACCAAACTCACTAAAAGTGGCAGTAATAAAGCCTCTCTTGAAAAAGCCAAACCTTGACCCAGAAAATATAAAAAACTATCGGCCTATATCGAATCTTCCATTCCTCTCAAAAATCTTAGAAAAGGCTGTTGCTCAGCAACTCACTGCCTTCCTGAAGACAAACAATGTATATGAAATGCTTCAGTCTGGTTTTAGACCCCATCATAGCACTGAGACGGCACTTGTGAAGGTGGTAAATGACATTTTAATGGCATCGGACCGAGCTCTGCATCTGTCCTCGTGCTCCTAGACCTTAGTGCTGCTTTTGATACCATCGATCACCACATTCTTTTGGAGAGATTGGAAACCCAAATTGGTCTACACGGACAAGTTCTGGCCTGGTTTAGATCTTATCTGTCGGAAAGATATCAGTTTGTCTCTGTGGATGGTTTGTCCTCTGACAAATCAACTGTAAATTTCGGTGTTCCTCAAGGTTCCGTTTTAGGACCGCTGTTGTTTTCACTATATATTTTACCTCTTGGGGATGTTATTCGAAAACATAATGTTAACTTTCACTGCTATGCGGATGATACACAGCTGTACATTTCAATGAAACATGGTGAAGCCCCAAAATTGCCCTCGCTAGAAGCATGTGTTTCAGACATAAGGAAGTGGATGGCAGCAAACTTTCTACTTTTAAACTCGGATAAAACAGAGATGCTTGTTCTAGGTCCCAAGAAACAAAGAGATCTTCTGTTGAATCTGACAATTAATCTTAATGGTTGTACAGTCATCTCAAATAAAACTGTGAAGGACCTCGGCGTTACTCTGGACCCTGATCTCTCTTTTGAAGAACATATCAAGACCATTTCAAGGACAGCTTTTTTCCATCTACGTAACATTGCAAAAATCAGAAACTTTCTGTCCAAAAATGATGCAGAAAAATTAATCCATGCTTTTGTCACTTCTAGGTTAGACTACTGCAATGCTCTACTTTCCGGCTACCCGGATAAAGCACTAAATAAACTTCAGTTAGTGCTAAATACGGCTGCTAGAATCCTGACTAGAACCAAAAAATTTGATCATATTACTCCAGTGCTAGCCTCCTTACACTGGCTTCCTGTCAAAGCAAGGGCTGATTTCAAGGTTTTACTGCTAACCTACAAAGCATTGCATGGGCTTGCTCCTACCTATCTCTCTGATTTGGTCCTGCCGTACATACCTACACGTACGCTACGGTCACAAGACGCAGGCCTCCTAATTGTCCCTAAATTTCTAAGCAAACAGCTGGAGGCAGGGCTTTCTCCTATAGAGCTCCATTTTTATGGAACGGTCTGCCTACCCATGTCAGAGACGCAAACTCGGTCTCAACCTTTAAGTCTTTACTGAAGACTCATCTCTTCAGTGGGTCATATGATTGAGTGTAGTCTGGCCCAGGAGTGGGAAGGTGAACGGAAAGGCTCTGGAGCAACGAACCACCCTTGCTGTCTCTGCCTGGCCGGTTCCCCTCTTTCCACTGGGATTCTCTGCCTCTAACCCTATTACAGGGGCTGAGTCACTGGCTTGCTGGGGCTCTCTCATGCCGTCCCTGGAGGGGTGCGTCACCTGAGTGGGTTGATTCACTGATGTGGTCATCCTGTCTGGGTTGGCGCCCCCCCTTGGTTGTGCCGTGGCGGAGATCTTTGCGGGCTATACTCAGCTTTGTCTCAGGATGGTAAGTTGGTGGTTGAAGATATCCCTCCAGTGGTGTGGGGGCTGTGCTTTGGCAAAGTGGGTGGGGTTATATCCTTCCTGTTTGGCCCTGTCCGGGGTGTCCTCAGGTGGGGCCACAGTGTCTCCTGACCCCTCCTGTCTCAGCCTCCAGTATTTATGCTGCAGTAGTTTATGTGTCGGGGGCTGGGGTCAGTTTGTTATATCTGGAGTACTTCTCCTGTCCAATTCGGTGTCCTGTGTGAATCTAAGTGTGCGTTCTCTAATTCTCTCCTTCTCTCTCTCGGAGGACCTGAGCCCTAGGACCATGCCCCAGGACTACCTGACATGATGACTCCTTGCTGTCCCCAGTCCACCTGGCCGTGCTGCTGCTCCAGTTTCAACTGACCTGAGCCCTAGGACCATGCCCCAGGACTACTTGACATGATGACTCCTTGCTGTCCCCAGTCCACCTGGCCGTGCTGCTGCTCCAGTTTCAACTGTTCTGCCTTATTATTATTCGACCATGCTGGTCATTTATGAACATTTGAACATCTTGGCCATGTTCTGTTATAATCTCTACCCGGCACAGCCAGAAGAGGACTGGCCACCCCACATAGCCTGGTTCCTCTCTAGGTTTCTTCCTAGGTTTTGGCTTTTCTAGGGAGTTTTTCCTAGCCACCGTGCTTCTACACCTGCATTGCTTGCTGTTTGGGGTTTTAGGCTGGGTTTCTGTACAGCACTTTGAGATATCAGCTGATGTACGAAGGGCTATATAAATAAATTTGATTTGATTTGATTTAAAACTGACCAGATTTTAAGATCTTTATAAAGTTAGATGTTCTAAAGCAGAGGTTTTATTTTGTACTTATTATCTGGTCCATGTTTTTACACCGCTATTCTTTATTGGGTTACAACCCCAAAAACGAATAAAAGCCTCAGCTGTATTTACCCTTCAGCGAAACCTGCTTGGGTGCAGAGGTTGACCAAAAATCGAACCTTTCAATGCTTTAAATATCGGTCACATTTTTTTAACCATATAATGAAACCCTGGTTCATGATCAGACGGCTGAGGTGCATTGCGTAACAATGAGGTCACACCTGTCACAGAAACACTATGACGCTCCCGATCATCACATTAATGAACCGAAGGATCAATGTTCGTAAGGGTTCCAAAAGTATTAGAGGAATGCTCATAGTCTTTTATAAACTGGTTTGGAAACAAAGTCCACGTTTTCATGTATAATTACATTCAACGATCAGTGCAAAAATATAATTACAATTTCTCAATATGAAAGAAGCTAAAATGTTTGTGAATTTCCAATAAAGTACAGCAAACCGTCAGTAGTTCGCATTATAATATATTCACAAATGATGCATGCTGGGACATTGGATAGAGTGAGCAGAGAGGAAGAGGCGAAGCGAGAGCGAAAAAATCTGTCTTCTCCAGCAGGTGCCGTTTTTTAGTTTTTGTATGGGTCAATGAAAGTGAATTTGGTTAACAACAAATGTAATGGCCTATTTGCTATGTGTGGTTTATTTGATCGAATATATGTTTCGTAATGATTAGGTTGTTTAGAGTTTACTGATAAATCTGAGAATCGTAAACTTTGAGGAAAAATTTATCGGAGTTGTGCCTCGTCGTCATTAGTTACCACAGTCATAAAGTCATACACCTCGCCTATTTTCACAATTTATCGTCTTAAATTGTGATTTTAAACCTTAACCTCACTGTTAACCTTATGCCTTAACACTAACCTCAAATAAAAATCACATTTTCGTTTTCATGAATTTTACAGACTATTTTGACTTTGACTGTAGTAACCTAATGGGCACCGTTGAGCCTGTTTTTCACGCGAGTATATGCTCTCTCATTGGCTAGAATGTGCCCACCTGATCTTGCCTCCTCCCGACTGCCTCTATTTTTTTAAGACATGTATTTTCATTGTTAGTGGCAAGTAGAGTATCTGGTCAATATAATGGATAATATGTGTAGTTGCTCTGTCCCTTGACATCCAAATCGACCAATAGCCCCTCCTCCCTAGATCTAAAGGATTTACAGATGTGTAAAATCAGTGACACGTCTTCTTTACATTATAAGACCTCATGCTATGGAAGAAAGCGGTTTCTTATTTACTTGTTTTTTTTAATGCTCATTCATAACCAAGCGGGAAGGGGGTAATTACAGTTGGGAAGTTGTAAATACCTGTTGGATGCATTCACATGCTCTGAACTCGTTGAGAAACGCTGATTGGCTAATGGCCAACAACCTCGTGTCAACCATAACCAAAAGTACAACTATCATGCTTGTAAAGAAATTATGGTGCTAAAAAAACGAATTAATAGATTGGTTTTCATAAATAAAGTTTTGTTGTAATTTCCATAGTAGGTGATGTCAGAGGTCAGCATGTGGGAGAAGTCAGTGCTCAGTGTTGGCAGATGAGTTTCCCACTAGTAATTACCAGTTGGAGGGGCGTTCAAGTGTTTTCCCCCCAGTCGTAAGTGGTAATTACCACTTTCTCACTTTGTTATGAACGCAGCACTAGTGCCTAAGAAAACTCAAGTGAGACAAGATTAGGATCTGAAAACAAGAAACATGACATCCTTCCTCTCAGCCTTACCCTACGATGGCACATGTAAAAGTGACAAGTGGCAGAACCGGATCTGAGGGCCTAGTTCCTTGACTATATTGTTTTCGCTCATGATGTGCTAAAGTATTGATAAAGTAATCATCTAATAAATTATACAAATTTGACTATCTTGCAGCTAAATACACAGCAATCCTATAATTCATATTCTATATGTAATTCTATTGCTAAGTATTTCTCAGAGTTAGCATGACAGAGGGAATGGCTAGCTAGTATTTGTGTTTTGCAACACTCAATGTTATGAGAGCTTTTCCATGGACCCCATTTGGACTACTACACCCCGCTACACAAACAATCGACAATCTTCCAAGGTTATGTTAAAATTAAACATAACATTCAAACATATGACATACTTGTTTTAATATTCAGAGTAGTCTTTAATTATAAAATGTCCTTACAGAATTATGTAACGTTAAAGTGTTTGTGCCAAATGACAAACTGTAACCATTTTCATTATTCAAAAATAATGCATTAGGTATATTAACTGAATGTAGAACACACAATGCCTTTAAGAACACATTTTACCTCTATATTGATGTATAAACAGGACTTTACTACTGTCCCTTAGCTATATCTAAATTCTCTTCCATTTCAACTCAAAATATGTTAGTCCTATTTTGACATACAACCACTGTGACTGAATATGTACACACAAGCTCCATCCTTACATGCACACACATTTCTCCCAATCAAATAAGGCAAGCTCTTTGTTGATACATACAAAATAAGCCATGTTTTTGTGGAAAAAACAAAAACAAAAAACAGACAACTGATTTATTTAGAAATGTTACCCATTAAATGCTGTACAACACTGGCACCATTAGTTGGCACTCACTTAGCATTACCAGTCAACTGGTTTCTGTAATGCATGGTACAAAAACAACAAATTAAATGTCACAGTTTACATAAGCTCATAACCTTGAAAAGAACAAACTGACATGCAACTCACATCAACTTACATTTAGCTATAAGCATGAAAACACAAGTCTGCTTTTCAGAAGTGGAACTGACATTGCACACAATACAGCACAACAGTAATGTAAAATGTTAAATGCCCTGATGCCTCCCACAGCCATTGGCAGCATATGATGATTTCCACACCTTGGAAATCATGACGGGGCCATCAAGGATCTAGCATTTTGACCAAAGTATATCCAGGTGCACATGGTTCAGAGACCTGTTGCAGACCTTCAAGATGTCTTATCAATAATACTACATTGAGGTTAGGCAGGAGCTGATCTTTGTACACAAGAGTGACTGTAGTAGCGGTAAGTAAACCTGCAGCAGCATCAGAAGTGCTGCATAGGACAACAGTGACATAGGCTTCAGTAACACAAGGTGAACAATTGAATCATGTGTTAACAATACAACAATTCTCTCGTAAAAGAACCATGACATGGTTCTTTTTAGGTGAGAATTAGTTAAAATTCAAAATGCTGCAAGCAGGGTTCTCAGGTATGCAACTAAATATTTTGCTGTGCGACCTGGAGTTTTAATTTGGGAGCACTGTGCGAAATAATTATAATCCAATATATATATTTTTTAAATAATTGCTGTAATGATAAAGTGTCACTGTAACATTGTTTCCAGAGTGCAGATTAGTTAGCGTCATGCTTGCACCATTAATACAGTGAAAACTAAAGTTAAAAAGATCTGACCCATATTACCAGCGCAATGATTTTTTTCTTCCCGCATTTTACATTCATAAACCATGTCGCACATGGCATCTGGCCCAATTGAAAAGTGTAAATGTTCAGACATGCCGAAATCTGCAGAGGTCTCCCTTCTTTTAGAAACAAAGTGAACTTGAAACAAAGTACACTAAAATATTTCGCATTGGAAGCAGTGACACAGGAAACGACAAGTTCCACATTTGCAGCCTGTGAAGGAATTGTCCATTTTGAATGGAAATGTATGTTGTTTCAAAGAAAGCGTCAGATCATTTGCCAAGGTCTGTGGATCAATGATTTTCTCAATGCCTATGCCCTAAGACGTTTTTACTAAATCGTAGACGTAGATGTGAAAGTCATCATCAAACTTGATGAAATAAACAGAGGGTTTGGCTTCAACCTGATGGATAACCATGCCAGTCCTTTTGCCGCCATCCTCTTTGGCATACTCCACTTGTTTGCCAACAAGGCTATCCACCACTTCTCCAGGCTCTCTCTCTGCTGGAGGCGAGTCATCTGCAAAAGCATAGAATATTACCAGCTTTCGTGAGATAATTGGTTGACTACATCTATGTAGTATGATTGTATCTACAGTAAAACAATTTAGAATTACATGTTTCTTAAAAGAGATAGAGACATTAAACAATGAGCACGGTTACATGCACACAATAATGTGATTATTGTGGATAGGTTAATATAATAGTTTGTTTAAAATGTTTACATGCTTTGCAAGAAGAACAATTTCCCTAATAATCCTGTTTACATGTACACATCTGAAATCAGGCTACTGATAGGCCTTTTGATAAGTGCAGAAAAATCGGCAATAAAAATATATTTGATTCGGTGTTCAGACAAAGTTTGTATGTGAAAACTATTTATAAGACGCATACTTTCAGTTTTTCCAGAACTCACTTCACTCGCACTACCTGGTGCTGGCACAGGCACATGTGCAGATCAAATACACCACCGGAACACCGATTAAGCTGTTTACATGTCCGAATAATTCAAAAGATTGCTCAGAAAACTATGTGTTCTAATCTGTGTATGCTTACTTCAATTTTGAGCTTATGCTGATTAAAATAAGCAGAGTAAGGTGTTTACATGACTATTGCATAATCTGCCTGCTGCCATAATCAGTTTAATATCAAACTATTACTGTGCATGTAAATGTACTCAATGTCTACATTTTAAACACTGAAGATCATTTCTGATGGACTCTCACTTGAATCAGGCATTATCCGGAGATCCCCCTCTTTGTAGTCATCCAAGAGTTGGTACATGTACAAAACAGGGTCCTTTTCGTAAGTGATGTAGAACCATGTGTTCATAATGGGAGCCTGTGCTAGCACCATGCCCCTCCACTCCTCCTTTGGTCCTTCATCTTGCTCAAACATGTGCTCCACTGCTTTACCTATCATGGTTTCTGCTAGCTGGGAATCGCTGACACGAGCGGGAGCTACAATACAGAGAGCACTTTCAAATGGACAGCTAATATGGCTATGAAAAGACACATTTACTAATCTGTGATATAAGGTATGCATGATCAAACACACATCAAGCACATAAGTACATTGGTTATACCATACTGAACAGACATAAGAGTAATATGCTTTTTATGGCAGAGCAAAGCCGATTTTTGTCATGTCTTCACAACACATACCAACTCGGTCTGGTAAAACCTCCAGGCCTTGCACCCGCTCATCTTTGTGAAGCTCAAGTCCATAGATGCAGTCAAATCCATCATACTTGATTAGGTAGAGAGAGGGGTTAACAGGGACTTGGTCGAGAACTGTTCCTTTCCACTGGGAAACCTTGGAGTCTTCCTTCCACTGGTGTGTTATCCTGCAACCCACTATGTTTCGTCTAGGTTGGGCAATAGGCTTGCTTGGACCAACATTATTCTTTTGCTTCCTATAGAGATCCCAATTTGAGAGTCAAGGACAGCAATATGTAAATTAATGTCAAATCAATCTATGTAGTATCAGTTTGTAAGCCAACCTGCTTTTGGTTTTATGCTGTGTATACACAATGAGAGAACTTACTTGTGGGAATTTTTCTTCTTCATCATATTTGCAGATACCCCAATATTCCCTAAAATGACAAAACAAACGTGTGCATGAAATCTCTCCAATCAGTATTTATTACTGTATCATATTTATATTTTAAAAATTACAGCCATTTAGTGTAGCAGGCTATATGTAATGCGTAAAGTTCTTGCTGCCTTCATGTACACAAGGCGAGAATGTGTCTCACCCCCATCAGCTCTGGGGCGCTGGCCTGGCCTCTTCCCAAATGGGGTCTTCATTGATATACATGTAGGTAAGCAGCCAGGCTGCCAGACTAGGGTGACAATGTCTACTAGGTAATCAGGAGAAAGAAGGACAGTGTGCAGGTGGTGGCCCCAGGTGGGAGGATCACTCCCCTCCAGGGCAGGAACACTTAATGTGGCAGTTCAAACTGTTGAAAAATGAGCATGTGTTAAACATGGCAACATTATGATGAAGAATGACTTTGGGGTAGAAAATGTCATAACTAGCAAGTATCTCATTGCAAATGTAACTGTTATGAACCTATTCAGTCATGCTGACTCGTGTGCTATAGACCTGCCTTTTATACAATCATATATAGCACCAGTAGCTGCCTAAAAACAATTGCAGAACAATATATATTTTTTTGTTGTTGCAGGGTGGCTTAGTCTTGCACACCATGTTCAACGAGTCATAATTACAGTAGAGACCAAGTAGGCCTACCAACACAGGTCAATCAGACCTGATTTACTATTAGTGGTCCATAGAGAAAGTAGGCCCATCTTGGCTCAATTTGTCACAATTCTGATGTAATTTCTACAACGTTAGGTGTAATAGAATAATGTATACTTATGAAAATAGACAACATAGGCTGTATTTCCTGAAAATGTATAAACAATAGGGATTGACACCCCCCCCCCCACCCCGATTTTTTGTTTTTTATCCAGACAGCAGAAATTATTTTTTAGTAGACTAGGATTTAGACCCGCCCCCTTCAGACATGTTTTTTCAAACATTACTTACCTACAGGTAACATTGAAATAACGTTCATCTCATTGCCTCGAACTCACTGTTGTATACTTTTATTTAACAGAAATGGCAAGCAGTTCAAGCTAAGTAAAACTACTCAAGATGCTCTAGAGTGACCCAAGAAAGTATAGGATTGTCATTTTGTTTACAATGAATAAAGTCAAAGGGAGGAAATATGTTGCTTGACGTTGCATACATGTGCATCCTGAAGCACCGATTCGCTTGATTGTCAAATAGGCGGATTGACTGGATTTTAACTGAGGAGGTATGGTACCTCAATGTCAGCCATGTTGCACCAGTATATACAAACCCCGCATCAAAACCAGCGCAAGCGAACAAAGGAGGGGAAGGTTTGGGTCTGTCTGACATGCATTTGAAATGCAAACAACAAAGCAGGTTTATACACAAATTGCTCATGCACATGCATACCTCCCAATGAACTAGTGTAGTTAGTGGTCGTCTGAGTCCATGCATTTGATTACCAATCGAGTGATTAGTTTGAGGGTTGCTTACCCGATGAATTGTACATCTAAATTGATCCCATCTCGCTTTTCCTCTGGCTCCGTTTGCATACAACCCAAATCCTATGGCCGAGTCCCACCTATCCCGCTTTCTACCAAATAGTGATCTGGAAATGTGGATGGGGACGCGGGAAGCTCGGTCTTCCTGCCAAATAGTGGGTTCTTCGACCGCAAATTGCGCATGCGCGGACAATACAACACCATTCGAAGAAGCCTACACGTATTTGAAAACATCTGTATTTCTGTTTAATACAAGCAACTGTGATTGGCTACCACTTGCAACTTTGTGATGAACATGAAATATGAATACAGGTACATGGATATAAACAAGTAAACAGTTGTTATTACTTATTGTATTACCGATATTGAAAAATACCACACTTTACTTTAGAATAATTGCTACATTACTTACTATAGAATAGAGTAGTAAACTGTAGTATGGTATACTACACACTGTAGTACCCCTTGATTGTGTAGTGCTTACTTTAGAATGTTGTAGTATATTGTGGAATAATATACTACACACTGTAGTATCCCTCGATCATGTGTAGTATTTACTATAGAATGTTGTAGTATACTATAGAATACTATAGTAAATACTATAGTATTATCTAAAAAAAAAACAATGTAGTAAATATTACAGTAATGTTCGCAAAAACACTACAGTCCACAAAAACACTACAATGAAACTATAGTAAATATTACAGTATTTAATTTGCATATATCCTGCCCATTCCCCCATATCACAATTTGTGCCACTCATAAGTGAGAAACCTATATGCCAAGTACATACCATTTATTGTGTTCCCTACAGTTCTAGAAGCAAAATGGTCCCTTGAGAAGGCACAAACAAAAGGTATGTCAGGAGAAGTGCAGTGTTATCATAAGGAGCTGTATACTTGGAATACGGAGGAGGCAGAGGAGGTCAAAAAGAGCGAAGGAGGAAGAGGGTGAGCTTGAATCAGTTAAAAATGGCTTCTATAAAGAAGAATGTCAGAAAGTGGAAGCAGAGTGAGCTGTATGCCGGATCGAAGACAGGAGGAGGGCGAAGTATTGGAGGGTTAGGTGTGGTGAAGTTCTCGGGGCCCAGGCACCATGGGTCAGGATAAATATCAGTCTGTGACGGTAGGAGTGACATTTTTGGAAAAAGTGGACCCTTGCCTTTTGGCTGATCCATTTGTGGTTTCAGGGTAGGTGAAAACAGAGTTGGGTGCAGTGGAATCAGTGAGGGTTACCAGAAGTGGTCTTGTGATAATTGTTTGTATTTCTGCAGGTCAGAGGGAGCAGGCGTTCCGGGTTAAATAAATGGGGACAAGCGATGTGAATTGTTTTGCTCTCAAGAAAAGGGCGCCATTGAAAGGAGTGATTACTGGGGTAGTGATAAATGTGAAAGTTGATCAACTGAAAGGGAAGATTCCCGGTGTTTGTGATGCTCGTCGTTTGGTGCGACGCAGACAGGGTGGCGTGAGTGGTGAAACAGAAGAGTCGTCTGTTCTTTTGAGTTGTGATGTTGCCTTTTCCCGACAAAGTGATGTTATTGTATTTATGTTGTCCTGTACAAGCTTTTGTGCCGAATATATTACGTTGTTACAGCTGTCAAGCTTATGGGCATGTGGCAGCACTGTGTAGGAGGGAGGTTCCTAGCTGTGATAAGTGTGCAGAAGTCATGAGACAAAGGGATGTATAGCATTGGGGAAAGTGGTATGTGTTAGTTATAGGGGTGCCCATGGGCTGTGGATCAGAAATGTCTGGTGTGAGCGAGGCAGGTTGAGGTTTCCAGGGTGAGAGCAGTGCAGAAGTTGATGTATTCTGAGGCAGTGAAGAAAGTCGATGAAGATGGGTCAACAGGGATGGATCCTGAGAGGAGTGGTGTGAGTAGTATATCTGTACCAGTACAGAGGGATAGGCCAACAAGTGATATATGCTTCAGCAAGATTGGATTTTTAGCGTTTATAGCAATGGTTATCTACTGTACTGCAGGAATGGAACGTAAGTCGTAGAAAATATAGGTTGTGGTGGCAGCTGCAGAGAGGTATTTGGGTATACGAGACTTGACGTCAGAAGAGTTACAGGGTTGTGTTGTCCTAGCCTTTCAGGTTGTTAGCTTGAGGTAGGACTAAATAGATTTAAATAGTGGAGTAGGGTGGTGGGTATTTAGTTAGTGTAGTGTTAAATTGTAGGTTATTTGTTGAGTTATTTTAATTTTCAAGCAAAGTACAGGAGGTGGCAGTAATGCAAAATATATTGGATGCCAACCGCCATTAAACCTCATCGAAGAAGAAGTACAGTTATTTTAATTGAACCTTTATTTAACTAGGCAAGTCAGTTAAGAACAAATTCTTATTTACAATGACGGCCTAGGAACAGTGGGTTAACTGCCTTGTTCAGGGGCAGGATGACAGATATTTACCTTGTCAGCTCAGGGATTCGATCTTGCAACCTTTCGGTTACTGGCCCAACGCTCGAACCAAATCAAATCAAAGTTTTTTTGTCACGTGCGCCGAATACAACAGGTGTAGACCTTACAATGAAATGTTTACTTACAGGCTCTAACCAACAGCGCAATTTCTTTAAAAAATGTATGAGGTGAACAATAGTTAAGTAAAGAAATAAAAACAACATTAAAAAGACAGTGAAAAATAACAGTAGCGAGGCTATATACAGTAGTGAGGCTATAACAGTAGCGAGGCTATATACAGGCACCAGTGAGTTGGGCTGATTTAGGTAGTATGTACATGTAGACATGGTTAAAGTGACTATGCATATATGATAAACAGAGAGTAGCAGTAGCGTAAAAGAGGGGTTAGCGGGTGGCGGGTGGCGGGTGGCGGGTGGCGGGTGGCGGGATACAATGCAGATAGCCCCATTAGCCAATGTGCGGGGCACTGGTTGGTCGGGCTAATTGAGGTAGTATGTACATGAATGTATAGTTAAAGTGACTATGCATATATGATAACCAAAGAGTAGCAGCAGCGTAAGAGGGGTTGGGGGGGGCACAATGCAAATTGTCTGGGTAGCAATTTGATAAATCTCCTAAATTTTCAGGAGTCTTATGGCTTGGGGATAAAAACTGTTGAGAAGCCTTTTTGTCCTAGACTTGGCACTCCTGTACCGCTTGCCATGCGATAGTAGAGAGAACAGTCTATGACTGGAGTGGCTGGGTTTTTGACAATTTTTAGGGACTTCCTCTGACACCGCCTGGTGTAGAGGTGCTGGATGGCAGACAGTTTAGCCCCAGTGGCCACCACTTGGCTACCTGCCGCCCCAAAGTTATAGAACAGATCAGAAGCTCTGAACTATCTAGTCAGACCCCAGTCTGACCTACCTACAGGATATGGAAAATTTGCTCTATTAGTTTTTCTCCCGTAGGTTTCCTGAAGGAGAAATCGTCCACTTCTATGTCAAAGATAATAAAACTAAAACAATATAGTAAATACTACAGTAAAGTCTGCAAAAACACTGCAGTAAATAATAGTGTACTTCAAGCCGCAAAAACACATTTAATTACTATAGTGTATACTATAATTATTTTACTACAGTCTTTACACTAAAGTTAACTGTACATACTACAGTATACTACAGTAAATACTACACAAAGTATTACAGTATTTACTGTAGTGTTTTTGCACTACAGTGAATACAACAGTAAAATCAGCAAAAACACTAAAGTGAATACTAGAGTATTTATACAATAGTATACTGTAGTATACCTTCCCCCAAATGACAGTGTATAATGTAGCGACCTGAGTACAACACAAGAACCTAGTTGGACTGTTGGACTGACAGTTGTAAGGACTGTAAAGCGAATTCCCCAAGACATTCAGACCACTTGGTGTATTGGTGTATGTTGGACTGACAGTCGCAGGGGCTGAGTTAAGAGTTATGTTCTGGCTACTCTGCTATATATTTTCAAAGTCAACAAAGATTTTCTAAATATAATATTGTAGGCCTCTCATTTCCACTACAAGACATTAGATGGCATATGCACATTTTGAAATCAATTATTTGAACCAATGAGGAAGATCCCAATGCCCCAGGGCAGTTATTGGGGACACTGCCCTGTGTAGGATGCCGTCTTTCGGATGGGACGTTAAATGGGTGTCCTGACTCTCTGAGGTCATTAAAGATCCCATGGCACTTATCGTAAGAGTAGGGGTGTTAACCCCGGTGTCCTGGCTAAATTCCCAATCTGGCCCTCAAACCATTCACTGTCACCTAATAATCCCCAGGTTACAATTGGCTCATTCATCCCACTCCTCTCCTCTGTAACTATTTCCCAGGTTGTTGCTGTAAATGAGAATGTGTTCTCAGTCAACTTACCTGGTAAAATAACGGAGATTTAAAAAAAAAAATTATTATTTTTTTTTAAATAAAGAAAGCTGCTGTAAAAGTAGCTGCTGTTCTAAAGTCAGTTTTTTTTTGTCATTATGCTACCAAGTGTCATCTTTGGAAAATCTAATTTCCGTTGCGTTCATGATGGAAGCGGGGGCAAGAGGAAGAAGAATATCATACCTCTGATACCTCTGAGGCCAGCAAGAAAATGCAAGACCAAGGCAAGAATAAGGCCGTGACCTCAATGATTTCTCTTCAAAATAAAAGTCCTGCAAAGAAGATGGTAAAAAAGAATACAAACGTTCGAAATTCGTAACATTTTATTAGGAAATGTTAGAAGACTAAGATTGTTGTTTAGCAATATTTAAAAAAATGAATATAGCATTGACAATATTTTTTACAGAATTAGAAGTAATCATTACTAGATCGTTATTATGGTAGCAAACAGTCATCCAAATTGCAAAACATTATTTATAATGCAACTGTTAATGATAATATTAATATCAATATTAATAATAATATTAATAATAATATTAATATTATAATAATCAACACATTTAAATAACATTGTTATTTAGTCCATTAGTATTGCATGATGTTCAGTATGCTTTTCAATTTGCACCGTACATAATTGCCTGTACATTGTATCGCAGTAAAAGGGGGTCCATTCTACTCAGAAGCACTTTTACTTTCCAAAAGGGCCAGAGTTGCTGTTCATTTTGCGGCCCTTAAAGTAACAGTCCAGCGAAAATCTCACTTTTAAAAGTTAATTATCTGTTAACTCATACACAAATAATGTTGTTGACTCATCATGATAACTAGCGTTGAAAAAGTTAATCCATTGTTCTCTAATTCCCTAATTTCTGAATCACGCCTGTAATGTCAGTAGCTATAGTGAACTATGCATGCTTCAGAGGAAGGGGGAGGGGCAGGTAGCCTACACACACGTACACACAGGCAAATAATTTTTCTCTGCCAGGAGTACCCCTGAAGTACCCCCTCATGTACATTGTACAAAGTAGTCCTTTGGTCTCATGAGTCTTCTCAAGTACCTCCTGTGGATAGGCCAAGTACCCACAGGGGTCCTAGTACCCCTGGTTGGGAATCATTGACGTATAGCACCGCCCACCGGGTGAAATGGCTTGAAAAGAGTGGGCACATTCGAGCAGATTGACCAATGTTGATCACTGCCTTTCAATGTGTGTTGCATTATGGGTATAAAAATTGTCTGACTTGCGGCTACATTCCCTCGGGGGAATCCCTGTTGAAACCGGATGCAGTTTGATTGCCATCTTAAGTGGAGGTCTAATTCACAAATGTTGCCGTCTCGGTCCCTCGATTTAGTTCGAGGGAGCGAGTTAAGAACTTTGATCTCTTGTGGGGTTGATATGACCCACAATTCAATGCCAATTGTAGTCACTTGTCAAGCTCTGGTGACTGCGAAGTGTGAAATTTAATCAACACGGCTGCATTTTCGGCATGTCAGACAAAATTACGATGCTAGCGTGCTAAAATATATATATTTACAAGTAGATGACATTGATTTTAGCATTGGCAAAGTGGCTTAGTCTCGTAGTGAAGAGCCTGTAAAATGTAGCTAGCTTCATGAACATATTTTTGGGAATTCTGAAATGTTATTGGAATAAATGACCAAACTGTAAAACTAGCTAGCCAGCTATGGGTAACTGTAGCTCCTGACAGGAGTGCTAGCTAGCTACATTAGCTTGCTAAGTACATTAATAGCTTTAGGTTGGTTGTTTTTAGCTCAACTTCAAGATTTCTACCAAGAATGCTGATAGTGTATTATTTTTCTTCCTTTTCCCCCTTTTTATTTTTGTATCACAAAATGTAACGTGATCGACCGCACAGTGGGTGACCTCATGCGCAAACAAAATGTGCGAACGCCACATAAATGCCAAAGAAGAAGAACGTCATGACGTAAGTTTAGAATCTGACAGAAAAACTCACAACAGTTTACTCAGTCCGGGTAATAGTCATAATCATCAAGACAAACTGGAAGAGACGGATGTATCTAAGAATATTACACAGCATGGACTTTATGTAAATATCGTTACAGCAAGATGTGAATTGACCCAGGAGAAAATACCGACTGAGACCAAAGACGACATGTTGGTTCGAAACATGAGAGATGGGACCCCTGTAAGTTAAATTAATGTTACCCACGTTTGGACACCCTTCACAAATATTTAGCTAGCTACTGTAGTTAGCTAGTAACGCGTTAGGTATGGCTATGCCGGAAGTGTCAATAACGTTATTTAGTCCATCTTGTTGCTACCAGTCAGTCGAAGTTAGCATGTTATTAACTAGCTACTAGCTAGTACGTTAGCTTTCTAGCTAACGTTAGCTATCTCTTCTGTTTTCGCTAGATAATATATCTGCCATTTTGACAATATCATTTTCAGGAGGTTTTTGTGTCCATATGGCTACGTTATTTTCACATGATTCGATACATACACGTTAGATAGCTTTGTCGCTGCATTTTGCGAACTCGTTAGCAATAAAGTTTGCTGTCCGTGCTCTTGAATTCCAATCTGATATGATTAGCTAGGCGAGGGTCGGGGTCATATGAGCAGGGTACACATGACAGTAAGTGGCTATATCTACCACAATAACATACAGCTGGTTGCCCTAAAATGTCTTTATCCAACATAACATTGTAATAAAGCAAAATGTTTGGTCTGGAGCTATGCATGTAACGTTAGCGAACTAGCAAATCCCATTACCTGGCTTTATCATTTTTTTTAGACTGATAGGACAGCTGAAAATACAACATTTTTGGTTATGGAAAATATATTTCACAGGTGGTTAGGTGTTACAATGATTTTCTACACTATACTTGCTTGTTTTGTCACATAAAAACTAAATTGGCGAACTATTCGAACTTTAGCAACCAGGAAATGGCGACGCGATTTCTGGGGGGCACTGGCCTACACATAATACCCCATAATATCAAAGTGGGATGATCTTTTTTGAAAATGTTACAAATTAATTAAAAATTATATTGAATATCCCGTTGGGCATGGTAAAGTTAATAATTACACATTGGATGGTGTGTCAATATCAATACACCCAGTCACTACAAAGATACAGGCATCCTTCCTAACGCAGTTGCCGGAGAGGACATGAAGCCAATGGTGACTTTAAAACAGTTACAGTTTAATGGCTTTGATGGGAGAACTGAGGATGGCTCAACAACACTGTAGTTACTCCACAATAGTGATGAACACCGGGATCCCGGGACCACTCTTCACATTTCCTGAAAAATTGTAATGACAAGACCTGGGAAATTACAAAATTGTCCCTCAATGTCGCACTAATGCAATTCCAAAATATACACAACATGCGCAGCATCAGATTGGCCAAAAGTAAAATGGCACATTATCCAAATAGGTTGTTGCATCGAAGCCTTTAGACTAGTGTATTTCCTTCACACGAAGATGCAATAATTTCGCATAATTGACACTGCCGGACTGCACACGAGAACCGAATGCAGTTTAGAGTTCTCATCAGAACTGAAAATTAGATTGTGGTCCAACCCATGCCCGGTGAGTTGAAGCCTGAGCCCCAGTCCGGACATCATAGAAATTAACCCGAAAAAAGCTAGATTTCTAGAAGACAGCAGGCTATTTTGATTGTGTGTTAGAATAAAGTAGACTAATGCAATTGAAGATATGTATCAAATTCTTGCTTATACTGAAACTCCCAAAGTTACATTCAACCGTTAACTGATTTAAAGCAATAGTTGTGTGTGTGTGTGTGTGTGGTCACCTACATTATAATTTCAGCACCGTTTTGATTGGGACAGCACCATTGCATTGCTTTCAGACAAGCATTTCGCTACACTCGCATTAACATCTGCTAACCATGTGTATGTGACAAATACAATTTGATTGGTGGATTGTATTTATCATCATTGGTCATTTAGGTCAACATTGGATCATTCAGAGATCCTCACTGAACTTCTGGAGAGAGTTTGCTGCACTGAAAGTAAAGGGGCTGAATAATTTTGCACGCCCAATTTTTCAGTTTTTGATTTGTTAAAAAAGTTTGAAATATCCAATAAATGTCGTTCCACTTCATGATTGTGTCCCACTTGTTGTTGATTCTTCACAAAAAAATACAGTTTTATATCTTTATGTTTGAAGCCTGAAATGTGGCAAAAGGTCGCAAAGTTCAAGGGGGCCGAATACTTTCGCAAGGCACTGTATGTGTTACTTTTTATTATAACTTTTTATTTTCGCCTACTTGGTAAATATTTTCTTGTTCTGCACTGTTGGTTAAGGGCTTGTAAGTAAGCATTTCACGGTAAAGTCTACACTTGTTGTATTCGGCGAATGTGGCAAATAAAGTTTGATTTGATTTTGAAACCCAGAATCGCATGAAAATTCCTAACTTTATTTTGTAATCCATAGGTTGCATTATCAAAGCACGTCTCACCTAGTCATGTCAAAATACTGTTATAACATTTACCCCGCTGTCTCCTGTTGCGGCCCATATGAGAGCTTCGGGAGAGAATGTGTGATCAACAGACTGAATGAGAGTAGGTATGGATAGTTTGTTTACAGAGTTTGTCCCTGTTAAGATACCTTGATATTTGAACTATTTCCTCTCTTCATCTCCCTGTTTTATTCATGAGCTGATCTGTTTAATCAACAACTCAATTTAGCCAAATAGGGGATATTCTGTCAAGCTTAGCAACGTTGGTAATTTGATGTTTGTTTGACTGTCGTTAACAAAGTTTGTATGATTCAAAAACGCTATAGCCTACTCTGGGTGCGTTCTGTGCATCCTGAGCACACTCCGTGGAGATAGCCTAGGCCTACTGCTTAATATCGCTGAATTAATTGAGGAACATGATAACACTTGGAATTTATGAACAGCCTGTTTCACAATTGTCGATCAAAGTTACTCTATCATTACTAAATATCAGTTTCCCTTGCTGTGAAATTTTAACATAGTGGTGTAGCCGGCAATGTGTCGAACCGACAATGTAATTTTGGGAGATCCCTGTCATAGTGACCGTATCTTGGTTTTAAACACTTTAAATGGGCACTTCCAATTTTTGCTGTATTTCCCGGGACACTAACCTAACTGACAGAGTGAAAAGAAGGAAGCCTGTACAGAATAAAAATATGCCAAAACATGCATCCTGTTTGCAGCTAAATGGCTCAAAATTAATACAGCAAAAAATGTGGCAAAGCAATTTAACTTTTTGTTCTGAATTCAAAGTGTTACTTTTGGGGTAAATCCAATACAGTATGTTACTGACTACCACTCCACATATTTTCAAGCATTGTGGTGGCTGCAGCACGTTATGGGTATGGTTGTAATCGATAAGAACTGTGGAGTTTTTCAAGATAAAAAAGAATGGGAATAGAGCTAAGCTCAGGCAAAATCCTAGAGGAAAACTTTGGAGTCTGCTTTCCACCAGACACTGGGAGATGAATTCACCTTTTAGCAGGAAAATAACCTAAAACACAAGGCCAAATATACACTGGAGTTGTGCATTCGGAAGGTATTCAGACCCCTTCTCCTTTTACACATGTTAAGCCTTATTTTAAAATTGCTTAAATACAAATTTCCCCCTATTAAATCTACTCACAATACCTGATAATGAAAAAGCAAAAACAGGTTTTTAGACATTTTTTGCATGTATAAATATATAAATGTATAAAAAAAAATGAAACAGAAATACCTTATTTACGTAAGTATTCAGACCTTTTGCTATGAGCCTCGAAATTGTGCTCAGGTGCAACCTGTTTCCATTGATCATCCTTCATGTTTCCACAACTTGATTGGAGTCCACCTGGGGTAAATTCAATTGATTGGATATGGTCCCACAGTTGACAATACAAAGGAATTGTCCGTAGAGTTCAGAGACAAGATTGTGTCAAAGCACAGATCTGGGGAAGGGTACCAAAAAATTGAAGGTTCCCAAGAACACAGTGGCAAAGTACTGAGTAAAGGGTCTGAATACTTATGTAAATGTTTTTATTTGCAATAAATTTGCAAAAATCTCTCAATGTGTTTTTGCTTCGTCATTATGGGATATTGTGAATAGACAGGGGAGGACCTTCCTCAGTGAATTTCATAAAAATAATGAAACATTTTTAGATAACGATGCTAAATATATTCACGTCACCAAATAATTTATTAAAACACACTGTTTTGCGATGAAGGTCTACAGTATCCTTAACAGCCCTCTGTAGGGTAACACCATGTTGTAGCCAGAGGACAGATAGTTTCCATCCTCCTCTGGGTACATTGACTTCAATAAAAAACCTAGGAGGCTCGTTGTTCTCATCCACTTCTATTCGGGCTGGGCGATACTGTATATCGGATTAATTTGATTTAATTCAAATTTAGTTTTTGAGCGATATTACAAATGTCTAGGTTTTGGTGTTTTTCTTTTTTATGAGCGCTTACGTCCACTTGCTCTAATGTTGTATTTTTGGTCTCGTCTCCTTCACTCACTGGGGCGGCAGGTAGTCTAGTGGTTAGTGCGTTGGACTAGTAACCGAAAGGTTGCAAGATTGACTCCCCGAGCTGACAAGGTCAAAATCTGTTGTTTTGCTCCTGAACAAGGCAGTTAACCCACTGTTCCTAGGCTGTCATTAAAAATAAGAATTTGTTCTTAACTGACTTGCCTAGTTAAATTAAGATAAAATAAAACTCCTGTGCTGTGTGCACCTTCCCATTTACATCAGAGATCTGTATATAATGACGAAAGGCACATCTCCGCCCTAACAATGGGAGTCGTTGTCTCAAATGCGGGAAGGCAGGCGTCAAGCTTAGGTCCAAAATAAGCCCACACTCTAAGCCTCTTCCTCTGCCTCTCACACCAAAGTTGAGAGTTCACATCTTCCTCTTTCACCAGGGTTGCCATGTTCACGTTTTTCCTGCCAAATTGGGATACGTTCAAAATGTATTGGTTGCAGGTTTTTGGGCTACTTCTAAGTTGCACTGCGGCCGCCATTTGTGTGTGTGTGTGTGTGTGTGTGTGTGTGTGTGTGTGTGTGTGTTGAGAGAGCATGCAGCTTAGTTCACTATTGGCTAAGTCATGTGAGTGAGAGGAGACAAAGCAGCACACATGCTCGGCAACTTTTTACCAGATGTAGGTAGACTATTTAACTTGTCATTATGCGCAAGTGGAAACTTGAAATGGAAGTTATGGAACTCCCTCGCTTGCTTCTGTTATGGGGAAAAGTCCTCAATTAATATATTTTCATCTGTTGGCCATCAAGTAGCCTACCTGGAGCTGACAAACAGATTGAATAAATAGCCTATAACTTCAGTGTATTCTAGTTGTAGCCTTGTGTTATGCAATTAGTAATGGCCACATTTAGTTAATCAAATTGGAAGTTATCAAAGTTGTATCGCAATTGCCAGTCTGGTTAGAACGCATTAGATTGATGGTAAGACAGTCAGTCAGATTTAGGCCCCAGGTAAAAAAAGAAAAAAAAAAAAAGAAGAAAACAAAAAGAGAATAATAATAATAATAATAATAATAAACACTGGCTGTTGACAAGCATATTCAGTTCATAAACATATTATTAATATTTAATTCAGTGATTTGAAATTATGACCCCGTTCTCAGTAGCCTATTCCTGCAGTCTATTTGGAAACACAAGCACTTCTTATCTCGAAATCGCCAAACTATTCATGTTCAAATAAATTAGTCTGTAACTTTGAACTAAGCAAGCTGCTAAATCATTCAGATGATATCTTGTCTACGTTAGGCTACTGTAGACTGAAGATGTAGGCCAATCAGGGGCTATAGGCTACTTGCATCTATCTAAGCAAACCATGGCAAAGTTTAAGTACAATCGTAAACCCAGATTTTAGTTTGTAGCCTATGCCTATTGAAATGACAAGTCAGTCTCGCAAATGGGCCATTTATAACTGTTTGTAGTCTTAATAGCTGGCACATAATAACGGCACAATGGCCAGAAATTAACCTAACATTTAAAAAAAAAAATGTAGTTCATCGAAGTGTTTCTTGCTCAGAGATTGAGATCCTCTGTCCATCTTTTATCACTCAAACTCCCCTGTCAGATTTATCTATAGTTATGCTCATGCGCAAAAGGGATTTACTTATAATTATAAACTGGGTTCGAGCCCTGAATGCTGTTTGGTTGGCATATCAGACCATATACCATGGGAATGACACAATTACTTTTACGTTGGTAACCAGTTTATAATAGCAATAAGGAACCCTGTGGTATATGGCCAAAATACAGTACCATGGCTAACGGCTCTATCTAGTCGGGTTGTTTGTGCCTTATTGCTTAATCATAGCAGTCAAACAAGTTCAATCGAATTCCATTGATGGAAAATTCTGGCGATGTTAAGGGCAAATCTTTTCTCTTGCGACAATCAACTTAGCTTATTCAGTCAAGTCATATAATTTGCAAGGCCACTTGATTTCAACATCTGAACGAAGTGGAAAGGCTAACATGCTTTTCAAGCAGTTGGAGACACACAGAAGGGTGTGTTTAACAATTCAACTGTTCAACCTTGTTAGCTAGCAAATAGATCCAAATAGGCTGAACTTGAAATATAAAGATTAGCTGGCTAATCACTAGCAGGTGGGTGTGACAGATTTTTAATGAGACCTGTGTTAATTTTTAATAGCCTAATGCATGTTACAAGAAGTTTGTCATTTTTAGTGAATGTGCATTATGCATGGTTCTAGTTACTAACAAAATAATTGCATTTTCGTGGATAGACTTGAAAGCCAGATCAGTGATTTTTGCCCCAAAAATAGTTTAACCTACTTTTTAAGAAAATAATTAAATTATTAGTGGGTCTTATGGTTGTGGAAGGCTTATATTTAGCCTAGTTATAACTTCACAAGCCCTGAATTCATTGGATTATTGCTGACTGTTTGAAATGCAGTGTATTTGACCTTTAGTTGTAGAACAACACTTATTTAGAGAACATAAAAACCATCAAGATATATATTGTGAATCTCCCATAATCAGTATGATTTTTAGGCCATGTTGCCCAGCCTTACCTTTCATAGACTTACACAGTAATTATGACATCACCCAGATGATGTCCTCCAACCTATCAGAGCTCTTGCAGCATGAACTGACATGTTGTCCACCCAATCAAAGGTTCAGAGAATGAATCTAGTACTGAAAGCTTAAGATACAGCTAGCAATCACTGCAATGTATGAAATGTGGTTGAGTAGTTTACTCAGAGAAAGTCAATAGTGGAACAGTTTTGAACAAATTAATTTGTTCGAAAATGAAAGAAGCGAGAGAGTTATATTTTGTCATTTTTACACTTAGCTTGCGAAGTTTGTTAGCTAGTTTAGCATACTCAAGCAGACTGGGATCTTATGTTAGCTAGCTGGCTATGGCTATCCAACACTAGAACTCTTCCAAGTCAAGGTTTTATAAATGTATTGCCACCGGGGCCCGCCAGTGTAACTGCTAAAATGCTTGCTGACTACACTGTACTGCATGATTGTAGCGGGTTTACTAACACGTTAGTTCTAGTAGATATGTTCACTAAGATGTTAACTAATATGGTGACAACGATGTAGGCAGTGTATAGTGGTTATAACATTAAGATTTGACTTGATAAGTTTTCTTCATCTGGTTACACACAGCTGATGTCCACAAGTGAAGGGAAAAGATGAGAGTAGGAGGAGAGCGCGTAGATGCGAGAAGGAATTATACAACGATCAAAGGGACCATACCTGCTTGTAGCTACTATGAAAGTGAACTGTGTTTGCGTGTGATCAGGGGTTTATTAATTCCGCCGACTCTGTTGAAAAACTTTTCTTAAGCGGAAGCAAACGGAATTCAACAAGGTTAAACATACCTGAACTTGTTTGTAACTGTTGGCCAAATGATTACACCCTACATCAGCTAGATGCATGCAAGAGTGTGAAGGTGATGTTGAGTGTGTTAGTGCCTGTCACCTTGATTACTCAAATTTCTCTCGACCTGTGCACTTACGTTTTAAACTTTTATTTAGGGCTGTCCCCAACTAAAAAAAATATTAGTTGCCCAAGAGTCGTCTGTTCTTTCCACAAATAGATTCATAAAAATTTTAAAATGTATTTTTCCACAAATACATCCTATGTGTTTTAACCTCTCTGGTACAAGTGGGATGCTAGCGTCCCACCTCAACAACAGCCAGTGAAATTGCAGGGCGCCAAATTCAAAACAGAATCCCATAATTAAAATCCCTCAAACATACAAGTATTTTACACCATTTTAAAGATAAACTTCTTGTAAATCCAGCCACAGTGTCCCATTTCAAATAGGCTTTACAGCGAAAGCACACCACGCAGTGCTAGCTGTGCCATCAGAGACTCTGGGTTCGCGCCCAGGCTCTGACGCAGCCGGCCGCGACTGGAAGGTCTGTGGGGCGATGCACAATTGGCCTAACGTCGTCCGGGTTAGGGATGGTTTGACCGGTAGGGATATCTTTGTCTCATCGCGCACCAGCAACTCCTGTGGTTGGCCGGGCGCAGTGCATGCTAACCAAGGTCGCCAGGTGTTACCTCTGACACATTGGTGCGGCTGGCTTCCGGGTTGGATGCGCGCTATGTTAAGAAGCAGTGCGGCTTGGTTGGGTTGTGTTTCGGAGGACACATGACTTTAGGCCTTCGTCTCTCCCGAGCACATACGGGAGTTGTAGCGATGAGACAAGATAGTAACTACTAATAATTGGATACTACAAAATTGGGGAGAAAAAGGGGGTAAAAGAAAAAATGCATTGTCTCAAACAAACATCTGGTGAAAGTGCAGAGAGCCACATCAAATAACAGAAATACTCATTATAAACATTGATAAAAGATACAAGTGTTAAACATACGAATACAGAAACTTCTCCTTAAGCTTCTCCAAAATTAAAAAGAATCACATTCATTAATGAACGCAATTTCCAAAATGGAAAGTTTTATTTATTGTTTACTTTAATTATTCAAAATTCTCTCTATTTTTATAAGTTTTGCAACTGTGTTCTTACTTAATATTAACATATACCATTTCAGTAGCATATGTCTTGTGATGGACTGTCATCCCCACAGCCTCCATGGTGAATTAGTCCACTCAGAGAGGCGGGAATCAGACTGGTTTCTTGTTCACCATGATAAAAAAATATGTACTGTCAAATATCTAGACTCATCTCTACTCATTCAAGGATTTTTCTTTACATTGTAGAATCATAGTGAAGACATCGAAACTATTAAATAACACAGATGGAATCATATAGTTACCAAAAAAAGTATTTAACAAATCTAAATATACTTTATATTTGAGATACTTTGCCTTGACAGCTTTGCACACTCTTGGCTTTCTCTCAACCAGGTTCACCTGGAATGCTTTTCCAACAGTCTTGACGTAGTTCTTGAAGGAGTTTCCACATATGCTGAGCACCTTTTGACTGCTTTTCCTTCACTCTGCGGTTCAACTCATCCAAACCATCTCAATTGGGTTTAGGTCGGGTGATTGTGGAGGCCAGGTCATCTGATGCAGCACTCAACCACTCTCCTTCTTGGTCAAATAGCCCTTACGCAGCCTGGAGGAGGGTTGGGTCATTGTTAGTCTCACTAAGCTCAAACCAGATGGGATGGCATACTGCTGCAGAATGCTGTGGAAGCCATGCTGGTTAATTGTGCCTTAAATTCGAAATACGTTTCTGACAGTGCCACAAGCGAAGCACCCCCACACCATAACACCACCTCCATGCGGAGATCATCCTTTCACCTACTCTGCGTCTTACTAAGAAGAGACAGCGGTTAGAACCAAACATCTTAAATTTGGACTCATCAGACCAAAGGAAAGATTTCCACCAGTCTAATGTCCATTGGTCATGTTTGTTGGCACTAGCAAGTATCTTCTTATTATTGGTGTCCTTTAGTAGTGTTTTCTTTGCAGAAATTTGGCTTTATTCACACAGTCTCCTCTGAACAGCTGATGTTGCGATGTGTCTGTTACTTGAACTCTGTGAAGCATTTACTTGGGCTGCAATTTCTGAGGTGTAGTTAACTCTAATGAACTTATCCTCTGCAGCAGAGGTAACTCTGGGTCTTCCTTTCCTGTGGTGGTCCTCATGAGAGCCAGTTTCATCTTAGCATTTGATGGTTTTTGCCACTGCACTTGAAGAAACTTTCAAAGTTCTTGAATATTTCCGGATTGACTGACCTTCATATCTTAAAGATATGATGCATGGTCGTTTCTCTTTCCTTATTTGAGCTGTTCTTGTCATAATATGGACTTGGTTTAAATAGGGTTATCTTCTGTATACCACCCCTGCCTTGTCACAAAACTGATTGGCTCAAATGTATTAAGAAGGAAAGAAATTAACTTAACAAAGCACACCTGTTAATTGAAATGCATTCCAGGTGACTACCTCATGAAGCTGGTTGAGAGCGTTTTTATTTTGTGTTTAACCTTTTATTTAACTAGGCAAGGCAGTTAAGAACACGTTCTTATTTACAAAAGGAAAAAGGCCTCCTGTGGGGACGGGGGCTGGGATTAAAAATATATGACAAAATGCACATTACGTTAAGAGAGACAACACTACATAGAGACCCGACGACGACAACATAGCAAAGCAACAACACATGACAATACAGAATGCCAGGAGTGTGCAAAGCTGTCATCAAGGCAAAGGGTGGCTACTTTGAAGAATCTCAAATATAAAATGTATTTAGAATTGTTTAACACTTTTTTGTTTTTGTTGGTTACATGATTCCATATGTGTTATTTCATAGTTTTGATGCCTTCACTATTATTAGACCAATGTAGACAATAGTACAAATAAAGAAAAACCCTGGATGAGTAGGTGTGTCCAAACTTTTGACTGGTACTGTAGGTGCTGGGCTTATAAAGAATTCTAGTAAAGAACAGTAATTCCCCCACACTGTTAAAGCTCCCAAATCACCGCTTATTGACAAAGTTTTGATCCGGAACGGATCTTCGTCAGGACAAACACACAAACTGGGTGCTCACATCCCAAAATATACACATTTCACCTCACATGACCATTGCAGACATGACGTTTGTTGGGTGCAAAAACTATTTGTGTATCTCTAACAATTTGATAACAATGAGATGGGTACATGTAGTAGTTCCAGATAATTACAAAATGTCCAAGTAGGTGACCTGGAAGACGAGACAAATCAAAGTGACATATTAATGTAAAAAATGGTCAGATATCAAACTCTTGGTTCAGACCTCTAGGAGACAAGGTACTCATGGTGAATCCAATCCATTACATTTCTCTTCTTCAATAATAGATTATCAGTATCTTCCCCAATCTTAGGATTCTTAACATGTTCGATGCCAATGTATCTCAAAGAGCTAATGTGGTGATGAGCCTCCATGAAATTATTTAAACACCCAATTCTAATTTTCCCCTTAAAAGAAGGGGTTCACACACTTTTTCACACATGGATATTGCATGTTGAATCATTTGTGGATAAATAAATGTTGAAAAAGTATAATGTTTTTGTGTAATTTGTTTAATCTGGTTATCATTATCTATTATTAGGACATAGATTATGATCTAACATTTTAGGTTTGAAATATGTGAAAATGATAAGGGGTTCACAAACTTTCTCCGCACTGTACATCTAATAGCCAATTAGCTATATTAGCTAGCTACTAGCTCCCTGTGTCCCCTCCACTGAGATTTATAGTCCCCTCTTGCAAACTCCTCGCGCACATTGTCTGTTTTCTTCATCTGTGGGGTTTCACACTGGCTGTTGTTGCCTGGACAACTGGCTGGACACTGGCTGTTGTTGCCTAAAAACACGCCACATCGATACGACTATGATTAAAAGTTACTGTCCCCAACAAGCATAGGCAACCTCTTCCGCCTCATGTTACCAAAATCCGCCCACAAGTCAAAACCGATAACCTAAACTAAATTGCAAAATGAAGAATTGCGATTGATTTATTGAATTTGATCATTTGAATTTTGACATTCTTAAACCACACAGAGTATGGAAACGCATTGTCAATTGCCAGTTGAGAATTCATTAGATTTGTCACAATTCATGTTATCACAACAATGCAATTAAATGGCAAACATGAGAAATGATTTGTCATTTACGCATTTACGTTAGATTTTTAAACGTGTCAGTGTTGTACTGGTTAGTACCATGGGAATTAAATGTCACACATTTTCTTTTTCAAATTGGCAGACATGCGTACTCAATCATGAAAATGATAATGCAATTTATTTTGTATTTCAATTTGAATTTCATCACCCATTGAGGAAAAGGAATTGCAATCTTGATATTGATTTATCATTTGCCCATTTGCATTTCCAATTGAGTTTCGGCAGGTAACTCCTTCCATTAATATTAATCAGAATCAAGCAATAGGAAGCTTTAAGAGTCTACGTAACTAACTTACATTAATTTGAATTCTGAGTTCCCGAGTTTCCGACATGACCTGAACGCGGCAGTAGTCCCCCTATTGTAGCATCTCCCCACGTTGACATATTTTCACTTTTAAAACAACAAGGAATGGTGTGGCAAGTTCTTGCTCATTGTTGTTATTACAGATCAGGCACTGCTATTTTGCACCGTGGAATGTCCTAAACATCTTCTGTCACCATCTTCCCATTGCAGCACACCACCGGCCGTGCCAAGGTGTCCCATGCAGTTGTGGTCATCTTTCTAGAGTTCTTTGCTTGGGGGCTGCTTACAACACCAATGCTGACTGTAAGTAAACACACCAGACACCCAAGTTTTAAGTTTGATATTTTATTAGTCATTTTAACACAGGAGTTTTATTACTCATCCTTGAGATGTTTCTACCTGTGGTAAATTCAATTGATTGTACATGATTTAGAAAGGCACACACCTGTCTATATAACGTCCAATAGTTGACAGTGCATGTCAGCCAAAACCAAGCCACGAGGTCAAATGAATTTTCCCTATAGCTCCGAAACAGATTTGTGTCAAGCCACAGATCTGTGGAAGGGTACCAAAACATTTCTGCAGCATTGAAGGTCCCCAAGAACACAGTGGCCTCCATCATTCTTAAATGGAAGAAGTTTGGAACCACCAAGACTCTTAGAGCTGGCCGCCCGGCCAAACTGAGAAATCGGGGAAGAAGGGCCTTGGTCAAGGAGGTGACCAAGAACCCGATGGTCACTCTGACAGAGCTCCAGAGTTCCTTTGTGGAGATGGGAGAACATTCCAGAAGGACAACCATCTCTGCAGCACTCCCCCAATCAGGCCTTTATGGTAGAGTGGCCAGACTGAAGCCACTCCCTATGACAGCCCACCGAGGGAAAGATGAATGGAGCAAAGTACAGAGAGATCCTTGATGAAAGCCTGCTCAGTACCTCAGACTGGGGAAGAGGTTCACCTTCCAACAGAACAATGACCCTAAGCACACAGCCAAGCCAAGCCAACACAGGAGTGGCTTCTGGACAAGTCTCAATGTCCTTGAGTGGCCCAGCCAGAGCCCGGACTTGAACCCGAATGAACATCTCTGGAGTGACCTGAAAATAGCTGTGTAGTGACGCTCCCCATCCAACCTGACAGAGCTTGAGAGGATCTGCAGAAAACAGTGGGAGAAACTCCCCAAATACAGGTGTGCCAAGCTTTTAACGTCATACCCAAGAAGACTCTAGGCTGTAATCACTGTACTGACAAAGGGTCTGAATACATATGTACATGTGATATTTCAGTTTTAAAAATGTCTAACAAAATGTTTTGCTTTGACATTATGGGGTATTGTGTAGATTGATAATAAAAATATATATTTTTAGAATAAGGCTGTAATGAAACAAAATCTGGAAAAAGTCAAGGGGTCTGAATACTTTCCGAATGCACTGTAAATAGGTAGGTGCTACCAAATGTCATTATTGGGGAGTTTGGACATTTACATGTGAATGTGAACGAGAGACATTGTGCAAATGAACAGTACTGGCTATGGAGCAGCATGTGTAGATGCTGTGTCTGTGTGGAGTCTGGAGTTGTTAGGGCAATGGGCCTGCCTGGAGAAGAGGGCGAAAGAGCAGACAGGCCGAGAACGGAGAGGAGAAAAAATGCAAGGAAATCAAAAGACAATTCATCCAAAGGGCTTTGACTTCTCAAACACGACAGAAAGCCAAAATAATATGATGCCCCGTCACCTTATTAATTCAGCCACTTACTTAGATAACTAGAAAGTTAAACTTAAGGGTTGCTTTAATGTAGAATTCTTTGTTTTTCACACTGGGAAAAGAAGTTAAAACGCATAAATATCTTTCTTCTCGGCATCAGACAACTTTGTGCTTTTTTTTGCACTTCTCCACTGGGATGAGAATTCAAAAACGGGCATTCTATCAGCAGACAGCGCTCTGACTGATGTGTAGCTACTTTTCTCTGGTACTTTTCAAGGTGTGGCCAGCGAACTTTTCTCCGGTAAAATGCAAGCCGGCTACATTCTTTCTGCGATCAACTGAAATATGATGACCGTGCATTGATTTAGCAAAAAAATACCTTGCTTTTTCATTGTAAGCTAATTTAGCCTACTTCCAGCCAAATAGCGTTGCACTTCTGTTGTCATCTGATGAAAAATGACTATTTTCTGCCAATAGTGCAACACAAAAGTACTTTCTGTAATGGAAAACTATAGTTGCACGTCCCTGAACAGTCTATTGAAAAAAAAAAAAAAGACTTTCAATATAAAACGCAACTGCTGTCAATATACATATGTACATGTATTCAGACTCCTAGGCCGTCATTGAAAATAAGAATTTGTTCTTAACTGACTTGCCTAGTAAAATAAAGGTTAAAAAAAAATAAACAGCTGTACTCATCTGCTTCCGCTTTCTCCAGTTGTGCTATTTACAAACAAACATGTGACTGGCTCAAATGTTCTGGGGAACTTCGGTATGCTTCATAATGTGACAGGTGAAATGGAGAACGCAATCTGCTTTATCTTCTAACATATTGCACAAGTTGACTGCAGGTATTTACTTAAAAAGTAGCTACAAATGTTAAAATGTATAGAAAAACATGTAATAAATAGTTTTACCGGTATTGAAAAACCATCCCGTGGCTATTTTCAAATACCTTGGTATACAGTATACCACCCAAGCCTAGTGCTCACCACCTGCTGGCGGCCGTTAGTGGAGCAATTCCGGTACCAGGCTGCGATGCAACTGGTCAGGATGCGCTCGATGGTGCAGCGGTAGTATTTGGAGAGGACCCGAGGTGGCATGCCACATTTCTTCAGCCTGCCTTAGGAAGTAAATGTGCTGTTGCACCCTCGACGAGTGGTGGTGTTGGTCCATGTCAAGTCCTCTTTGATGTGGATGCTGGCCCACGTGTTAAGAGTCTGTATGGAGGGTCTGTTGCTATTCCTCACAACCTGTGTTCTGCCCATCAGGAATTCCAGCGTCCAGTTTTAGAGGGTAGTGTCCAGAGTCGGGACTCTGACCTTAGAGGGAACAATAGTGTTGAATGCTGAACTGTAGTCAATGAACAGCATTCTCACATAGGTGTTCCTCTTGTGTGTTAGGGCCGTATGAATAATGGTTGTAATGACATCTTCCGTGGATCTGTTGGAGCGGTAGGCAAATTGGAGTGAGTCCAGTGTGCCTGGCATGCTGGCCTTGATGTGAGCCATGACCAGCCTCTTGAAGCACTTCATGATGACCGGTGAGTGCGACTGGGTGATAGTCATTTACGCATGTCAGCTTGTTTTTCCTGGGCACTGGGATGATGGTGGTCTCCTTGAAGCAAGTGGGGGGACTACAGCATGGGACAGGGACAGGTTGAAGATTGCAGAGAAGACGCCCCCTGGTCAGCACACACTCTTGAGGACGTGGCCAGGGATGCCATCTCGGCCGGCGGCTTTGTGTATTCACTCATGAGAGTTCCTCACGTCAGACTCGGAGAGCAAAAACATCTGGTTCCGGAGCAGCGAGAGCCTTCCAGGATTGCTCACTATTGTCTGCCTCGAAGAGTGCATAGATTGTGTTAATCTTGTCTGAGAGGGAGGGCACCACACAGCTGGATTTGCCTTTGTAGTCCGTGATAGCCTGTATTCCTTGCCACATGCGTTGCGAGTCTGAGTTGTCAAACATCGATTTAAAATTTGAGTCTGTAGTGTCTTTTTTGCATCCCTAAAGGATTTGTAGAGCTCGTTCATGCTTGCCTTGTACGCGTCTCACGCCACCGAATTGTTGGGGTTCGCGCTGCTGACATTGAATGCTGCAGTATGGGCTCTCGGCATGGTACGGATTTCTCTGTTCTTCCAAGGTTTTGGTTGGGGCATGTCCGGATTGTTTTTGCAAGTACATCAACACATTTCATAATGAAGCCTGTGACTGACAATGTATATACCTCAATATTGATGGATGAGTCCTGGGTGAATGAATCTTTGAACATATTCCAATTAATATTCTTAAACACTCCTACAGCATTGAGTCTGCATCTGTCCAGCACTTCACTATTCTTTGTGTTGGTGGCTCTCTCTTGAGTTGCTGCTTCTAGGCAGGGAGTAGGAACAGAGAGACGTGATCTGTTTGGCCGTTGTGGAGGCGGGGAAGGCTTTATATGCGTCACAGATGTTTGTGTACACATGGTCCAGCACGTTGTTTCCTCTTGTGGTCCCGGATACATTTTGATGATACTTTGAAATAATAATAAAAACTTTAAAAAAACTTGCTTTGTTAAAATCTCCCCCGTCCATAAAGACTTCTTCTGGGTGAGAGGATTCTTGCTGGCCAATCTTCTTGTACGATTCGCTGAGTGCTGCCTTGATGTTTGCTTGTAGCTGTATGTACGCAGCTGTGCTAATAACGCATGTGAATTCCCTCGGCATATCGTGGGGTCTGAATTTTAGCACCAAAAACTCCAGGTAGGGTGACCAGGAGCTTGAGATGTTTTTAACTTCGGGACACCATGAACTGTTGATGAGGAAGCCTATGCCTCCCCCTACTCTTACCAGAAGCCTGCGTTCAATCAATATGGAAAATTGAAAAGTTGTCTGGTTGAAGACAGAGTCAAGTGAATTGTCCATATGCCATGTCTCTGTAAAAACCAATACTCAACATTCCCTGATGTCCCTCTACAATTTGAAGCCTTGCTCGGAGTTCACAAAGTTAATTTTCCAGCGATTGGACATTAGCCAACAGGATGCTAGAAAGAGGAGGCCATGTAGCCTGTCTTTTCAGCTTTGCTTGGAGTCCCCCTTTCGTTCTTCTTCTTCATCACCGGCATTGCCTTCTGTCGTCTCGGCCAGGAGCAACAGGTAAGCCAGCTGTGCGAGACATTTATTATTCCAGATCTGGGAGGCTGAGCGATAAGTCTGTAGCTTCTGATTCATGATCCAGAAGTTTGTCGCTCGTAGGAAATTATTGCACAAACATTCTGAGCAAACATAGTCATAATTAATGCAAAAAATACCAATGAATAAAAGCAAAGTCGAGCAGGAAGCGGCAAGACGTGCGCCCTACTCAGTGCCCCAAAGGTCATGAATAAATGACAGCATTATCTGTAGAGACTTTGCAAATGACCTAACAAGGGTATTTATATTGTCTCCTTCCTCTGTCCTCCAGGTTCTTCATGAAACATTCCCCCAGCACACATTTCTCATGAATGGTCTGATTCAAGGTGTTAAGGTAAGAGGCATTTCCATTTGGGTTGCTTTTAAGAATCAATGTTTACTATATATTTTTTAATTAGGAACTTTTATTTCAAAGTTGCGATGAGAGGATATTTGGTCACTATGCTCACTTTGAGAGGATGAGAGGTGCAGGGGGGAAAACCTGTTTGTCAAGTTTCTACTAGGCATCGTCTTTTCGCCTATCTGGTTTGTTCAGATCAGCATTAGTCAATGGTGAAAAGAGCTCAGTATTACAGCATTGTAATATAACTTATTTTCATGTATGACATAGAGATGGTTGTCAGTCAAAATCACAGAGGATTGAGCTTGCCTGGTAACCCAGGTCTGGTCATGAGCGTCTTTGTGCTGCATTTACTACCCACAGCAAGACCCCATGTTACTATACTTCAGTTAGCTATGTCACACTCTTTATGTGCTTAGGTGAGCAGTTTTAACACTGGTAATGTAGCTCTTTCACACCTACATTGAGTTGTGTCAAACGCCTTCCCATATAGGTCTCGTGCTTGATGCATTTTTGGCGTAGCATTGTGATGACATTTTACCCACCCCCCTGTGTCGTGTGTAGGGGTTGCTGTCTTTCCTGAGTGCCCCTCTGATAGGTGCCTTATCAGATGTTTGGGGCAGGAAGTCCTTCCTGCTGGTTACAGTGTTCTTCACCTGTGCCCCAATCCCCCTAATGAGGATAAGCCCATGGTAAGAGGCACCGGTAGACATAGCACCCTTTGTGCTCAGTCACATGCTTCTCATGTGAGTGATCTCTACAGCGCTCTCTGTGGCTTCTGACTGCGAACCTGCTGGGAACAAGGGTTGTATGTGCGCATTGGGAAAATCTCAATTGCATACTCCTCGTGTCCTCTCTCTTCGCCTCCTTCTCAAAACCTATTGGATGAGAAAGTCCCTCCCCTCTGATCTTCTCCTCCAATGGGTTTTGAGAAGGAGGAAAGAAGAGAGGAAGCGAGGAGTATGAAATTGAGATTTTCCCATTGCGCACATGTGTTTTCTGCTGATGCTTACCTTCTCACACTGGGACAAATGTATCTTTGCTGCTGAATTTAAACAACTTTCTTTTCAACATTGTTTTCAACTATACATTTCTATCAGTGTTGAATATATGTAACATTTCCTCTGTTTTGAGTAAGATTTTTACTTTTGAATGTCTCTGTACAGGTGGTATTTTGCCATGATATCAGTCTCTGGCGTCTTCGCTGTGACTTTCTCTGTAATATTTGCATATGTTGCTGACATCACTGAAGAACATGAAAGAAGCACCGCATATGGACTGGTAATGGCTCTTGTCTGTCTTAACGCCTTATCCCCCACCACCCTTATGACTTACTTATATGTTAAAGAGGATCAAATAAATTAAGACACAAATGTTGAGGATGTTCCACCTTCTGCTTCAGGTGTCAGCAACGTTTGCTGCCAGTTTGGTCACGAGTCCCGCCATCGGTGCCTACCTTTCTGCAAATTACGGCGACAGTTTGGTGGTGTTAGTGGCCACTATCATTGCAGTGGTGGATATCGCCTTTGTCCTTTTGGTCGTGCCAGAATCTCTCCCAGACAAAATGAGACTGACGTCCTGGGGGTCGCCTATCTCCTGGGAGCAAGCTGACCCCTTTGCTGTGAGTGACATTGACATAACCTTACCCAAATTGAATGAACTGTTATACCGTATGTATATATACAATGCAAGAAGGCAATTAGCTCCGTAAAATGGCCATTTTGAGGAGTAAAAAAATTGAAGGGCTGCATACGTCTGCGTATTTTGGCTACGCAGGATCGGCATTTTGCATTCTTGCGTATGTTGGTTAGGTACAAATTAGCCTCAAGTCTTACAGCTGTTCAATATGTTTAGAATTTCACTGTGATACTGAATGTTGACCACTTGGTTTTTCTTCCTCCCATGTCATTTGTCCAGTCTCTTAGGCGAGTGGGAAAGGACCCGACAGTGTTGCTTATATGTGTCACAGTGTTCCTGTCCTACTTGCCAGAGGCAGGCCAGTACTCCAGTTTCTTCCTCTACCTGCGACAGGTGCGACTGGTTATAAGTCAATTATAAGCATCATGGGAAGTCTTAAGTCATTCTAGCATTGTTATCAATCATTATGTAATGTTATCTGACCAGTGTTGCCAACAATTTTGCAGTGAGTTTCGCTATTGGCTCCTTGATTTGTCGCTAGAAGTCTCTAGATGTTTTGCCATTTCTGTGATGACGTCACAGCACAAATTTGGCTTGCTTGTGGCATAGCTGCAGTCCCCGTTTTCGCACCCTCTCTCGCTGCACATCCTCTCCCCGTGTGCTTCTCAGCCGGTGTGTGTGTCGTTGCTGGGAATCCAACTCTCGTTTGCGGCAGAATTTAGTGTGCAAAGCCCTCGTGTCAAAACTTCCCAAAGGCACCCTGAAAAGTAGCTGAATTTGTCACTAGAACCAATAAAAGTTACTGGAGGGGTCTGAACTTGCATAGGATTAGCAACAAAGTCACTCAATTGGCAACATTGCATCTGCCTTGTCTAAATTAATTGGATATGGGGAGGGTGACGTGTATACTTCACTTTTATCCACACTGTGTAATATGAGATGCGCTGTGCTTTGCGTTCCTTTTCAGGTTATTGAATTCTCGCCTGCGGCAATTGCTGCTTTTATAGCAATGGTCGGGATCCTCTCTATTATCGCTCAGGTATTTTGTTGCTATATTAGTATTTCTTCTATTCATCAACTGTGAAAAGTGTCACTATTTACAATGTTCCACGTCAATATTTACCTCAGTAAACTATTAAAAGATAATGAAGAATACAATATTTTGGATTTACTGTGATTTTTTTTCCTCTCCTCTTTTCTTTTAACAGACATTGCTCTTAACCTATTTTATGAGAACTATCGGGAATAAAAACACAGTGTTACTTGGACTGGGGTTTCAGCTGTTCCAGCTAGCCTGGTATGGCTTTGGATCAGAACCATGGTAAGTTTGTGTTTGATCCACAGCCAAAACGATATCTCATACGTGCTAGAATACATAGGGTTGGTCTTTTAGTCTTTAGTGTTGTCCAGCTGTCCAAGTGTTGGCACCGCGTGAGTGTGGAGGGGATTTGTCCATTGTCCGTGTGAAATTGCTCTAACCCCACTGTGGGACCTCCTGCCTTTCAGGATGATGTGGGCTGCGGGTACAGTCGCAGCCATGTCCAGTATCACCTTCCCTGCAGTCAGTGCTTTGGTGTCCCGGATAGCAGCCTCTGATCAGCAAGGTAAGACAACACCAGTCTCCTCTCTGTGGCTCTACCTTTTCCCCTCCACACATTGCCCTTACACGGAGCTGTAGAGGTCACTGCCACTGACCAACTAAAGAGCAACAGCTGACATGTGACAAATGATTCAAGCCTTGGTCTATGTAATCTCTACCTTGTTCTCCCTTTCACCATAACAGGCATTATGCTTTTTGTGCCCTTTCTACCTGAGGTGTCTGAAAGGAAGTGAATTGTGAGTTTATCTGTGCTGTCAGAATAAAATCTGGTTTTGGTGTTACGCTTACAGGATGTGTCCAAGGAATGATTACGGGTATCCGAGGCCTATGCAATGGGCTGGGTCCAGCTCTGTACGGCTTCATATTCTTCCTGTTCAACGTGGAGCTGAACGAGCTTGACCCTATGACAGGAAGAAACAAAAGCACATCTCAGGAGCCCAGCGAGGTACAGAGCCCAGAATACGCTTACATCTTTAATTTCATGGCTGTGTAACTCTGAGATCATATGAGTACAGCTGTGATGGTGAATGTGATAGTCAGTTTGCTTTAGGCCCTTAGAGCACAAAAACCCCTTCTGTTGGCTAAGAAACAGTAGTTTTATTTTATGGAGTTGGATTAGAAAAACAAAAAGTTATCCCATTAAGAGAAGCTTCTTCTACTTTTTGATGATGGTTAAAATAATCATTATCAAAGTAAAACCTATCATCAATACATACACTGCATTACAAAAGTATTCAGACCCCTTCCCCTTTTCCATATTTGGTTATGTAAAAGCCTTATTCTAGAATGGATTAAATAAATCAAAAATCCTGATCAATCTACACACACTACCCCATAATGAAAAGGCAAAAACAGAAATGCCTTATTTACGTAAGTATTCAAACCCTTTGCTATGAGACTTGAAGTTGAGCTCCGGTGCATCTTGTTTCTATTGATCATCCTTGATGTCCACCTGTGGCAAATTCAATTGATTTGACATGATTTGGAAAGGAACACACATGTCTATATACGGTCCCAAAGTTGACAGTGCATGTCAGAGCAAAAACCAAGCCATGAGGTCAAAGGAATTGTCCATAGAGCTCCAAGAGGATTGTGTCAGCACAGATCTAGGGAAGGGTACCAACACATTTCTGCAGCATTGAAGGTCCCCAAGAACACAGTGGCCTCCATAATTCTTAAATGGAAGAAGTTTGGAACCACCAAGACTATTCCTAGAGCTGACTGCCCGGCCGAACTGGGCAGAGAGGTGACCAAGAACCCAACGGTCACTGACAGAGCTCCAGAGTTTCTCTGGAGAAATGGTTGTCCTTCTGGAAGGTTATCCCATCTCTGAAGCACTGCACCAATCAGGCCTTTATGGTTGAGTGGCCAGACGGAAGCCACTCTTCAGTAAAAGATGCATGACAAGCCCGCTTGGAGTTTGCCAAAAGGCATCCAAAGACTCTGACCATGAGAAACAAGATTCTCTGGTCAGATGAAAACAAGATTGAACTCTTTGACCTGAATGCTAAGCGTCACGTATGGAGGAAACCTGGCACCATCCCTACGGTGAAGCATGGTGGTGGCAGCATCATGCTGTGAAGATTTTTTTCAGCGGCAGGCGCTGGGAGACTAGTCAGGATTGAGGCAAAGTACAGAGAGCTCCTTGAAAACCTGCTGCAGAGCGCTCAGGATCTCAGACTGGCTTGAATGTTCACCTTCCAACAGGACAACGATCCTAAGCACACAGCCAAGACAAAGCAGGAGTGGCTAGAGGACAAGTCTCTGAATGTCCTTGAGTGGCCCAGCCAGAGCCCGGACTTGAACCCAATCGAACATCTCTGGAGCGACCTGAAAATATCTATGCAGCGACGCTCCCCATCCAACCTGACAGAGCTTGAGAGGAGGATCTGCAGAGAAGAATGGGAGAAAGTCCCCAAATACAGGTGTGCCAAGCTTGTTGCGTCATACCCAAGAAGACTCGAAGCTGTAATTGCTGCCAAAGGTGCTTCAACAAAGTACTGAGTAAAGTGTCTGAATACTTATGTAAAAGTAAGTTTTATTTGATACATTTGCAAAAAATATCATCCTGTTTTTGCTTTGTCATTATGGGGTATTGTGTGTTGATTGATGGGGGGGGAAACAATTCAATCAATTTTAGAATAACACTCTAACGTAACACAATGTGGAAAAGGTCAAGGGGTCTGAATACTTAACGACAGCATTGTACATGCAAGCGGTTCATTTTGGTAACAGTTATTGTGAATTTTCTTTCAGAAACCGACCATTCCCGGTCCGCCCTTCCTGTTCGGAGCCTGTTTAGTGTTGCTGGCTCTCCTAGTGGCCATCTTCATCCCTGACCACCACAGTATGGCAGTGAAGACCTACACGGACACGCGCAAAATCAGCACCAGCAACAACCTCCAGAGTTTAAACCCCCTGCCTGCCAGCGAAGAGGACATAGAGCCTCTCCTGCAGGACAGCAGCATGTGACTGTCTGAAAGAGACTCCAACATGAGCCCCCCTAATGGCCCCTAAACTACAACCTCAACCAGCAGCAGCCGACATGGAGCCATGCAGGGTATATCCTTCAACCACGTTGAACACAGTTCTGTTTCTACGATTAGGGATCGGTCTTTTGTCCAGCGAGATGGTTTTATCGTTTACTTTGATTTTACATTGCGACAAGGACAGAAACACTTCTTAATGCACCGGGTTGAGTGACAATGTGTTTTGGTTTCAAACATTGGCCGAGACAGTGTTTGTGGAGTTGAAGAGATGACCGTAAGCTCTGCTGGTTTCTCATATGCTTAAAGAACCCCCCTCCTATTAAATGGTTTAAAATGCCAATAAATGCCCACTCCAGCTTTACGTTAATAAAATATTGACCTGTATCTTATCAAAGTTACTGTGCAATCTAGATTGTAAACGGATTGGTGTATAGTTAGGTAAATACACTACATGACAAAGTATGTGGACACCTGCTCTTAGACCATCTCATTCCAAAATCATGGGCATTAATGTGGAGTTGCCCCCCCCCCCCCCTTTGCTGCTTTAACAACCCCCACTCTTCTGGGAAGGCTTTCTACTAGATGTTGGAACATTGCTGCGGGGACTTGCTTCCATTCACCCACAAGAGCATTAGTGAGAGAGGGCACTGATTCATCCCAAAGGTGTCAAAACAAATTTGATTTGTCACATACATGTGTTTAGCAGATGTTATTGCGGGTGTAGCGAAATGCTTGTGTTTCTAGCTCCAACAGTGAAGGTGTTCGATGGGGTTGAGGTCAGGGCTCTGTGCAGGCCAGTCAAGTTCTTCCACACCGATCTCGACAAACCATTTCTGTATGGACCTCACTTTGTGCACGGGGGCGTTGTCATGTTGAGTCGTTGTTGTTCCAAGATGTTTCCACTTCACAATAACAGCACATAGTTGACCGGGGCAGCTCCAGCAGGGCAGAAATTTGACAACTGACTTGTTAGAAAGGTGGCATCCTATGACTGTGCCACGTTGAAAGTCACTGAGCTCTTCAGTAAGGACATTCTACAGCCAATGTTTGTCTATGGAGATTGCATGGCGGTGTGCTTAATTTTATACACCTATCAGCAACGGGTGTGGCTGAAATAGTCAAATCCACTAATTTGAAGGGGTGTCCACATGCTTTTGTGTATATATAGTGTATGTACCTTAAAGGTGATGCAATTTATTATAAATGCTGTGCCATATATTATTTTTTATTTTTGCCTTTTGTCATGCATTGTTGAATCAGCCGAGTGAGACTTGACTTGGACTTGAATGTTACAGAAATAGTTGCTGAAAGAGTTAAACATGACATTCCAAATATGCCTATCCACCCTACAAATCCTAACCGAAGTATATTGTCAGCTACCTCAAATTTTTACCTCTTCATAAGATGTAAATTAAAGACAAATCTTGGCCCCCTGATTTGGTATAGCTTCTCATAACCTTTAAAAACTAAATCATCACTTTTACAGGAACTGTTACCTTTTACATCTGAGTGTTAGTTCTTGTTTTGCATAAAGGTCTGGTGGGATTGTGGCTACCCGTGACGTATTAATGGATTAACTTGAGACCCACAGTACAGTTGTACTCCTCAGTTTTTAACTTGAGACTTTAACATTTTAACTGCCAATCCTGAATTGAAATTAAAACTGTGATAATGGCATATTGTGGTACTTTAAAAATGTATTTTCAGAGTACAGTTGTTTGGCCTCATAACTATTGCAACTAGTTGGAAAGTGCTTTTTTGTGGTATGGTACAGGTAACTGTCAAAATAAAGGATACACTTGAGTAAATGAGGGTTCTGGCCATTCTGTTATGGTGCATTTTCCTGGTATGGTTTAGTTCCACTCGACCCCTTTAGAGGACAAGGTAAACACCAATGAATACACAGCCATTGAGTGATCACCTTCAACCTATGGTGAATCCTTTCTGTCCTGATGGAAGTGGTCTCTTCTAGGATGACAATGCCCCCATCCACAGGGCACGAAGGTTCACTGAATTTTTTGCTGAGCATGAAAACGATTTAAACCATATACCATGGCCGTCTGTTACCAGATCTCAACCAAAATGAACACTTATGGGAGATTCTGGAGCGGAGTGTGAGACCACGTTTTCCACCACCAACAAAGCACCAAATTATGGATTTTCTCGTGGAAGACTGGTGTCTCATGTAGTTCCAGACAGTTGTAGAATCTATTGTATGCCAAGGTGCACTGAAGCTGTTCTGGCGTGGTGACCCAATGACCTATTAAGACATTTTGTTGGTGTTTCCTTTATTTTAGCGGTTTCCTGTATCTATTATGACCCCAGACTGAATGGAGACCAAGATGTTGCTCTGTCAGATCTTAAGATTTTTTAAATGTTGCTCTCTCAAAGATAGTTGGTGTAAAAAAACAATACAACCTATATTTTTGCATACAATCATAACTAACCTGTAAAAGTGGAATTTAGTGTTACATTTTCCATGTTGTGTACTGTATTAATTTTGCCAGCAGGTTTGAATCTAACTTATGACATATCTCATGTTGATGAAACGGTATGAATCTGTTCAATAACTTGTAAGACCCAAGTCTTGGACTTTCGTAATGCAGCACTTTGTATATTTTAAGAACAAGGTTAATATATTTAGCCATTGTTATTGCTAAAGAAAACGATTCAATTATGCAGTTAAAATACTTATTTCTACATGAACGAGTCATTTACTCAACGCTTGCAGTGTAAATTATGCATTCATTTGCTGAGTACTGCACCTTAATTTCAATGAATATGTGTGCCTAAAAATATATATACATGTTTAATATACTGAACAAAAATATAAGCGCAACTTGCAACAATTTCAAAGATTTTACTGAGTTACAGTTCATGTCAGGAAATTAGTCAATTGAAATTAATTAATTTGTCCCTAATCTATGGATTTCATATGACTGGGCAGTGGTGCAGTCATGGATGGGCCTTGGAGGTGATAGGCCCACCCAATGGGGAACTAGGCACAGGCAATCAGAATGACTTTTTCTCCACAAAATGGTTTTATTACAGACTGTAATATTCCTAACCCCCTACAGTTTTGAGGCCGGTTGGACGCACTTCTAAATTCCCTAAAACGACGTTGGAGGCAGCTTATGGTAGAGAAAGTAACATTCAATTATCTGGCAACAGCTCTGGTGGACATTCCTGTAGTCAGCAGGTTCCCAACAAACTTGAGACATCTGTGGCATTGTGTGGTGTGACAAAACTGCACATTTTAAAGTGGCCTTTTATTGTCCCCACCAGAAGTTGCACCTGTGTAATGATCATGCTGTTTAATCAGCTTCTTGATATGCCACACCTGTCAGGTGGATGGATTATTTTAGCAAAGGAGAAATACTCATTTACAGGGATGTAAACAAATTTGTGCACACAATTTGAGAGAAATACGCTTTGTGCGTATGGAACATTTTCTGGGATTTCTTTTTATTTCAACTCATGAAACATGGGACCAACACTTTACATGTTGCGTTTTATATTTTTGCTCAATCTATTTTGAGGTCTTTTTTTTAAATAATGTTGAATTATTTCTTCATGGGTTGTGCATTTGTAATAGCTTTGTTTTCTCTTAAATCATAATTCTGAATAATATCTACAATAATAAAGAAATGTATAGCCATTGTTGGATGTCTGCATTACATAATTTATACTAGTATGTATGGATTTTATAATCCACACATTTTGACCACCATTATGTGGGTATTATATAAAATTTGATTTTGTGAAAAGGATTCCTCATATTTGTTCTTGGTATCAGAGTGCAGACTTCAAAAGTGTTTAATCATACAGCATTATCTATAACAAATCATACAAACTGCTCACTTGCAGAACACTCAGCATCCCAGACACTCATTCAGTAAACTTGATTGACAATTGTTGTCTTTGAGAAAAAAGTTAGAAAAATATAATAATATAAACCTAGATTCAGGCCTTTAACTATTGCAATGCAACAAGTGTTTGGTCACATCAGAACACATATACCATATTACAACTACCGTATGGTCTCCCATAACATGTGAGAGACCTTTCGTAAATATTGAAGCTAGTGCTAGCCCAATCTGCACAAATTCTACACCTAACAAATGTATATCGATATGGTCATGTCATTTACAAGCCTTAATGATCATGGATTAAAAAGTGGGGGACCATGCTTCCTTTGCAAAATGCAAGGTCCCCAAAAGGCATTTGATATGTCAAGTAAAAAACACACAGCATACTATATTGCAACATTTTAAAATGATATTGCACTCCAGCAGAGACTAGTAATCACGGGACAACATTAACCCATCCATAATCTTGAAAAACTAACTGAACTGTTCCAGGTCAACTTCATTGCAGACATTGCATTGCATCAACCAATGGTTGCGTGAAATGTCATCGACTGCGTTGGCATCAGATTGCAAAATCATATGATGGAGTTAGTTTATATGTTAAAACAGTGGCATGGGCCAATTTTGTGTTCTTTTTTTATTTCATGGGGCAAAGAGAAAAATGTGCTGTTTTATAGCTAATCTCATGCTATTCTTTACATTTTGCCATAAGGCTGAGAGAAAATGTTGCTGTTTTAAAGATAATTTCCTGGAATTGTATAACTAATTAAAGATCAAATTTAGGTGGTTGACTATGATAAAGGCACTGGAATATGAGCTGTCTTGTTTGTGAAATGAACAAATGAAACAGGAAGTGGCATAGAAGCACAAGGATATAAGCTTCATTGCAGTCATATTTGTGGCTTATTGGGGGTGTGGCTTCCAGTTAGTTATTTTTGGCAACCCATCCCATGAGAGTGAATGTCATTCACTGGACGGTTCTGACCTAGAATACGTGGACAACTATAAATACCTAGGTGTCTGGCTAGACTGTAAACTCTCCTTCCAGACTCATATCAAACATCTCCAATCCAAAATCAAATCCAGAATCGGCTTTCTATTTCGCAACAAAGCCTCCTTCACTCACGCCGCCAAACATACCCTAGTAAAACTGACTATCCTACCGATCCTCGACTTCGGCGATGTCCTGTACAAAATAGCTTCCAATACTCTACTCAGCGAATTGGATGTAGTCTATCTCAGTGCCATCCGTTTTGTTACCAAAGCGCCTTATGCCACCCACCACTGCGACCTGTATGATCTAGTCGGCTGGTCCTCGCTACATATTCGTCGCCAGACCCACTGGCTCCAGGTCATCTATAAGTCTATGCTAGGTAAAGCTCCGCCTTATCTCAACTCACTGGTCACGATAACAACACCCACTCGTAGCACGCGCTCCAGCAGGTATATCTCACTGGTCATCCCAATAGCCAACACCTCCATTGGCCGCCTTTCCTTCCAGTTCGCTGCTGCCAGTGACTGGAACGAATTGCAAAAATCTCTGAAGCTGGAGACTTACATTGCCCTCACTAACCTTAAACATCAGCTATCTGAGCAGCTAACCGATTGTTGCAGCTGTATATAGTCCATCTGTAAATAGCCCACCCAATCTACCTACCTCATCCCCATATTGTTTTCATTTACTTTGCTGGTCTTTTGCACAACAGTATCAGTACTTACACACCATCATCTGCTCATCTATCACTCCAGAGTGTTAATCTTCTAAATTGTAATTACTTTGCTACTATGGCCTATTTATTGCCTTACCTCCTCATGCTATTTGCACACACTGTATATAGACCTTCTTTTTTTCTATTATGTTACTGACTGTACGCTTGTTCATTCCATGTGTAACTCTGTGTTGTTGTTTCTGTCGCACTGCTTTGCTTTATCTTGGCTAGGTCGCGGTAGCTTACCTGGTTAAATAAAGGTGAAATTTAAAAAAAATAAATAATAATTCCAGTTCATCTCTTCTGTTATATTTATTCAAATCTGACTAACCCAATGCACTGCTTGCTATGAATTCTATCTGATGGTGTTTGTATGTTTAGGTAAATAATATCCCATTTGGAACACTGACAAGTAAAGAGCATTACATGCCTACGCCCCTGTGTTAAACATCTATCCAGGTGATGTGAGTTTTGGCATGCATCGGCAATGTAGTCAGCCTGGAACTCGGCCACTGTTTACAAGTGTTCAGAGGATTGACATGCAATGCATGCACAGCAGCATGGTTGTCCGTTTTCTTCTGGTCATCTGAATCTCCATTACAGACAGCATGAGAATGACACTTTGGTGGTGTATGTTGGGGCAGTTTCTGGAGAGAAATTATACATTTACATGTCGAACTCTGCATTTATAGGCTACACAATAATACAGTATTAGACATATGAGTGCCTTGAGTGGTAAAGAAATCGTCTGTGGTGGATGGATCTAATGTCTTGCTAAGTGATTGCTAACTTGGCCAACAGTGAAGCAACCCACAAATATGAAAAGTGATGTCTTACCTCTGTCCTTCACTGTGTCAATGTATGTCTGCATAAACTCTTTGTGATGGTCTTGCCTTGTTTCCAATATCTCATCATCCCCCTCCATTATTTCATCAACCATGTTGTCATATAGCTTAATGAATCTGAAAAGAAAAGGCATATCAGATTGCAAAATCATATGATGGAGTTAGTTTATATGTTAAAACAGTGGCATGGGCCAATTTATTATTATTATTTTTTTTCATGGGGCAAAGAGAAAAATGTGCTGTTTTATAGCTAATCTCATGCTATTCTTTACATTTTGCCATAAGGCTGAGAGAAAATGTTGCTGTTTTAAAGATAATTTCCTGCAATTTTATAGCTAATTAAAGGTCAAATTTAGGTGGTTGACTGTGATAAAGGCACTGGAATATGAGCTGTCTTGTTTGCTAAATGAACAAATGAAATAGGCAGTGGCATAGAAGCACAAGGATATAAGCTTCATTGCAGTCATATTTGTGGCTTATTGGGGGTGTGGCTTTTTTGGCAACCCATCCCATTTGCAATCTTTACAATTTTAATTTAATATTTACCATCTGGACCCAGTTTTGTAATACAGAAACAATTATCCTGTGTTGTCCCAATCTTGTTCCCCCATTTGATTTAGTTCCCCCTTCATTAGAACAAATTTCATGGAATCATATAACATGATCTTTGTTGTAGTATATGATGTAATATGTTACAGATTTGATTCATTTTGATCTGGGAAAGCTTTCCACTAGATGTTGGAACATTGCTGCGGGGAACTTGCTTCCATTCAACCACAGGAGCATCAGTGAGGTTGGGCGATTAGGCCTGGCTTGCAGTCGGCGTTCCAATTCATCCCAAAAATATTTGATGAGGTTAAGGTCAGGGCTCTGTACAGGCCAGTCAAGTTCTTCCGCACCGATCTTGACAAACCATTTCTGGATGGAACTCGCTTTGTGCACGGGAACATTCTCATACTGAAACAGGAAAGGGCCTTCCCCAAACTGTTGCCACAAAGTTGGAAGCACAGAATTGTCTAGATTGTCATTGTATAATGTAGCATTAAGATTTCCCTTCACTAGAACTAAGGGACCTAGCCTGAACCATGAAAAACAGCCCCAGACCATTATTCCTCCCCCACCAAACTTTACAGCTGGCACTATGCATTGGGGGCGGGTAGCGTTCTCCTAGCATCCGCCAAACACAGATTAGTCCGTCGGACTGCCAGATGGTGAAGCATGATTCATCACTCCAGAGAACTTGTTTCCATTGCTGCATAGTCCAATGGTGTCGAGCTTTACACCACTCCAGCCAACGCTTGGTATTGCACATGGTGATGTTAGGCTTGTGTGCAGCTGCTCAGCCATTTCATGAAGATCCCGATGAACAGTTATTGTGCTGATGTTGCTTTCAGAGGCAGTTTGGAACTCGGTAGTGAGTGTTGCAACCGAGAACAGACTATTTTTATGCGCTACGCGTTTCAGCACTCGGCAGTCCCGTTCTGTGAGATTCTGTGGCCTGCAACTTTGTGGCTGAGCCGTTGCTGCTCCTAGACGTTTCCACTTCACAATAACAGCACTTACGGTTGACTGAGACGACTCTAGCAGTACAGCAATTTGATGAACTGACTTGTTGGCACTAAGGGGGTCGATTAAAAAAATGGTGCCGATAGAGAGGGCAGCCATGCTTCTAGCCCCTAGGCAACGTTGCAGCATTTTGTTTTGATTACGTGTTATTTCTTACATTATTAGGCCAGAATAATTTTTGTGTTATTACATACAGCTGGGAAGAACTTTTAGATATCAGTGCGGCGATATATTACCAGCATTACGACCAGGAATTTGACTTTCCTGAATCAAATCCTTTGTTTGTACCCCCCAGGGCAATTGAACTGATTCCAGAGGCTGCCCCAAAACATCACCATCTGACTCAGGAGACGCCCACAGCACCAACCGCTTCCAAGTATATTACTCACTAATGTTTAGTCTCTCGATAATAAAGTTGATGACCTGAGGATTTCCTTCCAGATATACATCAGGGACGGTAACATACTCTGGTTCACGGAAACAATGCTCTCTTGGGATTTACGGTCTGAGTCCGTACAGCCAGTTGGGTTCTCAGTTCATCGCGCAGCCAGAAATAAATATCTCTCCAGGAAGAAGGAGGGCGGGGGTGTATGTTAAATGATTTACTACTCATTGTGTAATTGTGATAACATACAGGAACTCAAGTCCTTTTCTTCATCTGACCTAGAACACCTCACAATCAAATGCGGGTATAGTCACAGCCGTGTATATTCTCCCTCAAGCCGATACCACGACAGCCCTCAAAGAACTTCACTGGACTTTATGCATACTGGAAACCACCTATCCTGAGGCCGCATTTATTGTAGTTGGATTTTTAACAAGGCAAATTTGAGGAAAGTGCTACCAAAATTCTATCAACACATCGACTGTAGTACTCGTGCTGCTAAAACACTTGACTACTGCTACTCCAACTTCCGGGATGCCTGCAAGGCCCTCCCCCGCCCTCTATTCGGCAAATCTGATCATGACTCCATTTTGCTTCGCCCTTCCTATAGCCAGAAACTCAAACAGGAAGTACGGACTATTCAACGCTGGTCTGACCAATCGGAATCCACACTTCAAGATTGTTTTGATCACGCAGACTGGAATATGTTCCGGGTAGCCTCCAAGAATAACATTGATGAAAATTCTGATACGGTGACTGAGTTTATCAGGAAGTGTATAGGAGAAGTTGTTTCCACTGTGACTATTAAAACCTACCCTAAAAAGAAACCGTGGCTAGATGGCAGCATTCGCGTAAAACTGAAAGTGCAAACCACTGCATTTAACCATTGAAAGGTGACTGTGAATATGGCAGAATAGAAACAATGTAGTTATTCCCTCTGCAAGGCATTCAAACAGGCAAAACGTCAGTATAGAGACAAAGTGGAGTCGCAATTCAACGGCTCAGACTCAAGGGGTATGTTGCAGTGTCTACAGACAATCACGGACTACAAAACACCTTCTTCGCCTGCTTTGAGGATAAGACAGCGCCACCGATGCGACCGGCTTACCGAGGACTGTGGGCTCTCCTTCTCTGTGGCCGACAAGAGTAAGACTTTTAAACGTGTTAACCCTTGCAAGGCTGCCGGCACAGACGGCATCCCTAGCCGCGCACTCAGAGCATGTGTAGACCAGCTGGCTGGTGTGTTTATGGACATATTCAATCTCTCCCTATCCCAGTCTGCTGTCCTCACATGCTTCAAGATGGCCACCATTGTTCCTGTACCCAAGAAAGCAAAGGTAACTGAACTAAATGACTATCACCCCGTAGCACTCACTTCTCACATGTGCTTTGAGAGACAAGTCAAGGATCATGTCACCTCTACCTTACCTGACACCCTAGACCCACTTCAATTTGCTTACCGCTCCAATAAATCCGCAGACGATGCAATCGCCATTGCACTGCACACTGCCCTATCCCATCTGGACAAGAGGAATACCTATGTAAGAATGCTGTTCATTGACTATAGTTCAGCATTCAACACCATAGTACCCTCCAAGCTCCACATTAAGCTTGAGGCCCTGGATCTGAACCCAGCCCTGTGCAACTGGGTCCTGGACGCCCCCAGGTGGTGAAGGTAGGAAACAACACCTCCACTTCGCTGATCCTCAACACTGGGGCCCCACAAGGGTGTGTGCTCAGCCCCCTCCTGTACTCCCTGTTCACCCATGACTGCGTGGCCACGCACACCTACAACACAATCATCAAGTTTCCAGATGATACAACAGTAGTAGACGTGATTACCAACAGCGACAAAGCCTACAAGGAGGAGGTGAGGGCTCTGGGAGTGTGGTGCCAGGGAAATAACCTCTCACTCAATGTCAACAAATCAAAGGAGATTATTGTGGACTTCAGGAAAGAGCAGAGGGAGCATCCCCCTATCCACATCGAAAGGACACATCACTAACAAACTGAAATGGCCCACCCACACAGACAGTGTGGTGAAGAAGGCTGAAGAAATTTGGCTTGGCACCTAGAACTCTCACAAACTTTTACAGATGCACAATTGAGAGCATCCTGTCAGGCTGTATCACCGCCTGGTATGGAAACTGCACCGACCACAATCTCAGGGTTCACCAGAGGGTGTTGCGGTCTGCCCAATGCATCACTGGGGGCAAACTACCTGCCCTCCAGGACACCTATAGCACCCGATGTCACGGTAAGGCCAAAAATATCACCAGTCTCAGCGTCAACAGTGAAAGGCGACTCCGGGATGCTGGCCTTCTAGGTAGAGTTCCTCCCACTCCTCTTTCTATTCCAGTTTGAGCCAGTTTGCAGGTTCTGTGAAGGGAGTACTACACAGCGTTGTACGGGATCTTCAGTCTCTTGGCAATTTCCCGCATGGAATAGCCTTCATTTCTCAGAACAAGAATATACTGACGAGTTTCAGAAGAAAGTTCTTTGTTTCTGGCAATTTTGAGCCCGTAATCGAGCCCACAATTGCTGATGCTCCAGATACTCAACTCGTCTGAAGATGGCCAGTTGTATTGCTTCTTTAAGCATTATAACAGTTTTCAGCTGTGCTAATGTAATTGCAAAATGTTTTTCTTATGATCAATTAGCCTTTTAAAATTATAAACCTGGATTAGCAAACACAACGTGCTACTGGAACACAGGAGTGATGGTTTCTGATAATGGGCCTCTGTACGCCTATGTAGATATTCCATTAAAAATCAGCCGTTTCCAGAAACAAAAGTCATTTCCAACATTAACTGTATTTCTGATCAATTAGATATAATTTGATGTTATTTTAATAGACAACAAATGTGATTTTCTTTCAAAAACAAGGACATTTCTAAGTGACCCCAAACTTTTGAACGGTAGTGTACATAGACATGAAATCACTGGCCACTTGAATAAATGAAACACTAGTCACTTTAATAATGTTTACATATTTTGCATTAGTCATCTCATTTGTATATACTGTATTCTATTCTATTGTATCTTAGTCTATGCCGCTTTGACATTGCTTGTCCTTATATTTATATATTCTTAATTCCATTCCTTTACTTAGATTTGTGTGTATTGTGTGTATTCTTGTGAAATTGTTCGATGTTACTTGTTAGATAGTTTTGCACTGTTGGAGTTAGAAACACAAGCATTCCGCTACACCCGCAGTAACATCTGCTGAATGTGTATGTGACCAATACAATTTAATAGAATTTTATCCTATGACAGTACCAAGTTGAAAGTCACTGAGCTCTTCAGTAAGGCCCTTCTACTGCCAATGTTTGTCTTTGGAGATTGCATGACTGTATGCTCGATTTTATACACTTGTCAGCAATGGGTGTGTCTGAAATAGCCAAATCCACTAATTTGAATGGGTGTCCACATACTTTTGTATATATAGCGTATATGTGACCGCCAGGCGTAGTTATACAGTGATATTATGATACTATACACTCTCAGTCATCTCGTCAGACTTACTTGATGGCAGGATTTTCTTTAAGCCCTGAAGGCCAGCAGATCAATGTGTCTCCACTAACAACAATCATCTTGAGTGTAGTGATATTTACCAAACACTTTGGCAAATATGACATGTTGTTCTTATGAACAAACAAGGATTCCAATTCTTCCAACCTGAATCGGACATAGGAGATATTGGGAATAGTTAAAGAAGCGGCGGCCAACCCTCCTCCTAGAGAGCTACAAGGTACAGGCTTTTACCTTAACCCAACCCATACAGTGCCTTGCGAAAGTATTCAGCCCCCTTGAACTTTGCGACCTTTTGCCACATTTCAGGCTTCAAACATAAAGATATAAAACTGTATTTTTTTGTGATGAATCAACAACAAGTGGGACACAACCATGAAGTGGAACGACATTTATTGGATATTTCAAACTTTTTTAACAAATCAAAAACTGAAAAATTGGGCGTGCAAAATTATTCAGCCCCTTTACTTTCAGTGCAGCAAACTCTCTCCAGAAGTTCAGTGAGGATCTCTGAATGATCCAATGTTGACCTAAATGACTAATGATGATAAATACAATCCACCTGTGTGTAATCAAGTCTCCGTATAAATGCACTTGCACTGTGATAGTCTCAGAGGTCCATTAAAAGCGCAGAGAGCATCATGAAGAACAAGGAACACACCAGGCAGGTCCGAGATACTGTTGTGAAGAAGTTTAAAGCCGGATTTGGATACAAAAAGATTTCCCAAGCTTTAAACATCCCAAGGAGCACTGTGCAAGCGATAATATTGAAATGGAAGGAGTATCAGACCACTGCAAATCTACCAAGACCTGGCCGTTCCTCTAAACTTTCAGCTCATACAAGGAGAAGACTGATCAGAGATGCAGCCAAGAGGCCCATGATCACTCTGGATAAACTACAGAGATCTACAGCTGAGGTGGGAGACTCTGTCCATAGGACAACAATCAGTCGTATATTGCACAAATCTGGCCTTTATGGAAAAGTGGCAAGAAGAAAGCCATTTCTTAAAGATATCCATAAAAAGTGTAGTTTAAAGTTTGCCACAAGCCACCTGGGAGACACACCAAACATGTGGAAGAAGGTGCTCTGGTCAGATGAAACCAAAATTGAACTTTTTGGCAACAATGCAAAACGTTATGTTTGGCGTAAAAGCAACACAGCTCATCACCTTGAACACACCATCCCCACTGTCAAACATGGTGGTGGCAGCATCATGGTTTGGGCCTGCTTTTCTTCAGCAGGGACGGGGAAGATGGTTAAAATTGATGGGAAGATGGATGGAGCCAAATACAGGACCATTCTGGAAGAAAACCTGATGGAGTCTGCAAAAGACCTGAGACTGGGACGGAAATTTGTCTTCCAACAAGACAATGATCCAAAACATAAAGCAAAATCTACAATGGAATGGTTCAAAAATAAACATATCCAGGTGTTAGAATGGCCAAGTCAAAGTCCAGACCTGAATCCAATCGAGAATCTGTGGAAAGAACTGAAAACTGCTGTTCACAAATGCTCTCCATCCAACCTCACTGAGCTCGAGCTGTTTTGCAAGGAGGAATGGGAAAAAATGTCAGTCTCTCGATGTGCAAAACTGATAGAGACATACCCCAAGCGACTTACAGCTGTAATCGCAGCAAAAGGTGGCGCTACAAAGTATTAACTTAAGGGGGCTGAATAATTTTGCACGCCCAATTTTTCAGTTTTTGATTTGTTAAAAAAGTTTGAAATATCCAATAAATGTCGTTCCACTTCATGATTGTGTCCCACTTGTTGTTGATTCTTCACAAAAAAATACAGTTTTATATCTTTATGTTTGAAGCCTGAAATGTGGCAAAAGGTCGCAAAGTTCAAGGGGGCCGAATACTTTCGCAAGGCACTGTATCTAATTCAGGGGTGTACTCACTAGGAACTAAACCAAAGCAAATGCGACAAAACGTGGAGGGTCCTACCTAAATTTGTCCAAAAATTAACTAGTTTTTCTTGCAGAACATTTTTCGTTGCCAAATACTTTGCTACGATTTGCACTAGCAAATACACCCCAGCTAATCAAGATCCTGATAAGCAGCTGATTAACAGAGCATTCAGCAGGGTTGGAGAAAAAACCTGCACACTCAGTAGCTCTCCAGGCAGAAGGTTGCCCCCAACCAAAGTGGAAACATGTCATCATTATAACCACTTTAATATAATTTATGAATATGAAACTTTTATCATTAGATGATCATGATGATAATACATTATAGTAATGTGTGAGTGATGAATGATGAAATGGTAATCTGTTATAGCATTAAGGCTATGCTTCACATACCTGTCCATATCCTCAGGCAAATCCGTCAACATGTTGATACTCATATCCAACAATTGTAGGCTTGTCATACGAAGAGCACAGATGGGTATGCTGGCGAATTGGTTTTCTGCTATATCCAGATGTGTGACTTTCTTGAGATTGCTTAACTGAAACAAAGATTGATTTATTCTGTGTTTACATAGAAGAGCAGTAGCAAGAAAACACATCCCTACAATAAAGGCCTTAAAAAACATTATCATCACAGAATGAGACCTTTTGCATTTTTGTTAAGTTTTCACATGGTTGTGGTTCGCCATTGTTGCTTGTTGTACAATATACACACTGAGTGTACAAACATTAAGAACACCTTCCTAATATCGAGTAGCCCCCCTTTAGGACAGCCTCAATTCATAGGGGTACGGACTTTAAGGTGTCGAAAGCGTTTCACAGGGATGGTGGCCCGTGTTGACTACAATGTTTCCCACAACCAAGTTGGCTGGATGTCCTTTGGGTGGACCATTCATGATACACACAGGAAACTGTTGAGCTTGTAAAACCCAGCAGTGTTGCAGTTTTTGACACAAACCAGTGCTCTTGGCACCTAGTACCATACCCCATTCAAAGGCACTTAAATCCTTTGTCTTGCCCATTCACCCTTTAAATGGCACACATACACAATCCATGTCTCAATTGTCTCAAGGCTTAAAAATCCTTCTTTAACCGGTCTCTTCCCCTTCATCTACACTGATTGAAGTGGATTTAACAAGTGACATCAATAAGGGATAATAGCATTCAACTTCATTCACCCGGTCAGTCTATATCATGGAAAGGGTGTTCTTAATGTTTTTTACACTCAGTGGAAATACCTGGTTCTAATACAGTTAACTGACAAAATAATGGAAACACTTGAGTAAATGAGGGATAGTATATTGAAGAAGTATATTGAAAGCAGGTGCTTCCACATAGGTGTGGTTCCTGAGCAATAAACATCCCATCATACTTAGAGTCATATATAAAAATGATGGATAGGCCATTATTTTGGCTACCATGACTATGCCCCCATAGGATGACAATGCCCCCATCTACAGGGCACAAGTGGTCACAATGGTTTGATGAGCATGAAAATGATGTAAACCATATCCCATGGCAGTCTCAGTCACCAGATCTCAACCCAATTAAAGACTTATGGGAGATTCTAGAGAGGTGCCTGAGACAACATTTTCCACCAACATAAACAAAACACCAAATTTTGGAATTTCTCGAGAAATAATGGTGTTGCATCCCTCCAATAGAGTTCCAGACACTTTTGGAAAGACCTTGGACACTATAAACATCCAGCTAGTGGTCAGAGATCAGCGGAACAACAGTAATATAGCATGGCTGCTATTCAGAGGATTGTTGCTCTGTAACATAACTTGCAGCGACTGCCGCGCAGTTGGTTGGTGTATATAAATGTGCATATTCACAACAACCTGAGCCCGTTGCAGACTCACAATGATGGGGCTTTCCTTAAAAAATACAGGGTCCCACGAGAGGAGATAATCAGACTGCTTGACCTTGTGTCTCCCTCAATAAGCCGACCAACCCACTGCAACTTTGCTTGAGTGCTGCAACCTGGGCTTAGGGTAGATGTAACATAGTAAACAAAAATCCGTGACACTCTAATTAGTATGATATGTTACGTTTGTATGTATTACTTTGTGGATGTCCATCATCCATTTCGTATGATATGTTACAAATTACAATTAGCATGATATGGTTTGAATTACAATCCGTATATGTCAGAAATTCGTACAATATGTTCAATATATGCAATACATGATATTTTATGAATTCCAATTTGTTGTGGCTAATGTTAGCTAGGTGGCTAAAGCTAACATTAGCTAGGTGGCTAACGTTAGGTAGGCTAGGGGTTAAGGATAAGGTTAGAAGTTAGGTTAAAGGGTTAGGGTTAATTTTGGATTTTCATTTACTATGTTACATCTAGTCTATGAGACCAGAGTGGTATCATACAAATCAGGGTTGAGGAGTTAGTGACGTAACTTTGGTCAACTCTGAGTTCAACTCAGGATAACCAGTCATATGATTATGGCTTACCTTTTAGTCAGGTCAATTTCTATGGCAACAAATCCTTCAGATCTAACCTGCTCAGGGGCAGACGAACTCAGGGCTAACTCCGTTTATCCTGAATGAAGTGTTTGAGCTGCGAGTTGAGGACCAATGAAATCAGAATGCCTCCCTCTTGCAAAGATTGTGTCATCACCCCCTTTGTTTGATGAAGATCCCCCTTTGTTTAATGAAGACAATTTAATAAATATTGTATTATTCAACTGTTTTTGTGTGTAAATACATACAGTACCAGTCAAAAGTTTGGACACCTACACATTCAAGGGTTTTACTTTATTTAGACTATTTTTCTACATTGTAGAATAATAGTGAAGGCATCAAAACTATGACATAACACATATGGAATCATGTAGTAACCAAAAATGTTTTAACCTCTTTGGGCTGGGGGGCAGTATTGAGTAGCTTGGATGAATAAGGTGCCCAGAGTAAACTGCCTGCTACTCAGGCCCAGAAGCTGAGATGTGCATTTTAGGATGTCTGTGAGTATAACAGAACTCATATGGCAGGCGAAAACCTGAGAAAAATCCAACCAGGAAGTGGGAAATCTGAGGTTTGTAGTTTTTCAAGTGAGTGCCTATCCAATATACAATGTACATTGAGTCCGATTGCACTTCCTAAGGCTTTCCACTATATGTCAACAATCATTAGAACATTGTTTCAGGCTATTTCTATGAAGGGGGAGGGAATAAAAGCTGTTTGAATCAGGGGTCTGGCAGAAAGCCATTAGTTTAGTCACGCGTGCAGCCGTGAGTACGAGCTGAGCTCATATTCCTTTCTAAAGACAAAGGAATTATCCGATTGAAACATTATAGAAGATTTATGATAAAAACATCCTAAAGATTGATTCTATACATTGTTTGACATGTTTCTACGAACTGTAATAGAACTTTTTAGACTTTTCGTCTGGACCTAGTGCTCTCGCCTTGTGCATTTTGGATTACTGGACTAAACGTGCTTACAAAAAGGAGGTATTTGGACATAAATCATGACTTTATCGAACAAAACAAACATTTATTGTGGAACTGGGATTCCTGGGAGTGCATTCCAATGAAGATCATCAAAGGTAAGTGAATATTTATAATGCTATTTCTGACTTTTACTGACTCCACAACATGGCGGGTATCTGTATGGCTTGTTTTTGTAGCTGAGCGCTGTACTTGCAGTAAAGCTTTTTTGAAATCTGACACAGTGGTTGCATTAAGGAGAAGTATATCTTTAATTATATGTGTAACACTTGTATCTTTCATCAACGTTTCTGATGAGTATTTCTGTAAATTGACGTGGCTCTCTGCAAAATCATCACTGGATGTTTTGGAAGCAAAACATTACTGAACATAACGCGCCAATGTAAACTGAGATTTTTGGATATAAATATGAACTTTATCGAGCAAAACATATATGTATTGTGCAACATGAAGTCCTATGAGTGCCATCTGATGAAGATCATCAAAGGTTAGTGATTAATTTTATCTCTATTTCTGCTTCTTGTGACTCCTCTCTCTGGCTGGAAAATGGCGTTTTTTTTGTGACTAGGCGCTGACCTAACATAATTGCATGGAATGCTTTTGTCATAAAGCCTTTTTGAAATCGAACACTGTGGTGGGATTAACAACAGGTGTATCTTTAAAATGGTGTATAATACTTGTATGTTTGAGGAATTTTAAGTATGAGATTTCTGTTGTTTGAATTTGGCGCCCTGCACTTTCACTGGCTGTTGTCAAATTGATGACAGCTTTGCACACTCTTGACAATCTCTCAACCAGCTTTATGAGGAATGCTTTTCCAACAGTCTTGAAGGAGTTCTCAAATATGCTGAGGAGCACTTGTTGGCTGCCTTTCCTTCACTCTGAGGTACAACTCATCCCAAACCATCTCAATTGGGTTGAGGTCAAATGATTGTGGAGGCCAGGTCAACTGATGCACCACTCCATCGCTCTCCTTCTTCGTCAAATAGCCCTTACACAGCCTGGAGGTCAAATCAAATCAAATCAAATCAAATTTATTTATATAGCCCTTCGTACATCAGCTGATATCTCAAAGTGCTGTACAGAAACCCAGCCTAAAACCCCAAACAGCAAGCAATGCAGGTGTAGAAGCACGGTGGCTAGGAAAAACTCCCTAGAAAAGCCAAAACCTAGGAAGAAACCTAGAGAGGAACCAGGCTATGTGGGGTGGCCAGTCCTCTTCTGGCTGTGCCGGGTAGAGATTATAACAGAACATGGCCAAGATGTTCAAATGTTCATAAATGACCAGCATGGTCGAATAATAATAAGGCAGAACAGTTGAAACTGGAGCAGCAGCACGGCCAGGTGGACTGGGGACAGCAAGGAGTCATCATGTCAAGTAGTCCTGGGGCATGGTCCTAGGGCTCAGGTCAGTTGAAACTGGAGCAGCAGCACGGCCAGGTGGACTGGGGACAGCAAGGAGTCATCATGTCAGGTAGTCCTGGGGCATGGTCCTAGGGCTCAGGTCCTCCGAGAGAGAGAAGGGAGGTGTGTTTTGGGTCATTGTCCTGTTGATAAACAAATGATAGTCCCACTAAATGCAAACCAGATGGGATGGCGTATCGCTGCAGAATGCTGTGGTAGCCATGCTGGTTAAGTGTGCCTTGAATTCTAAATAAATCACAGACAGTGTCACCAGCAAAGCACACCCACATGATCAGACCTCCTCCTCTATGCTTCACGGTGGGAACCACTCATGCGGAGATCATCCATTCACCTACTCTGTGTCTCACAAAGACATGGTGGTTGGAACCAAAAATCTCACATTTGGACTCATCAGACAGATTTCCACCGGTCTAATCTCCATTGCCCGTGTTTCTTGGCCCAAGCAAGTCTCTTCTTATTATTGATGTCCTTTAGTAGTGGTTTCTTCGTAGAAATTTGACCTTGAATGCCTGATTCACGCAGTCTCCTCTGAACAGTTGATGTTGAGATGTGTCTGTTACTTGAACTCTGTGAAGGATTTATTTGGTCTACAATTTCTGAAGTTGGTAACTCTAATGAACTTATCCTCTGCAGCAGAGGTAACTCTGGGTCTTCCTTTTCTGTAGAGGTCCTCATGACAGCCAGTTTCATCATAGTGCTTGATGGTTCTTGTGACTACACTTTAAGAAACTTTCCAAGTTCTTGAAATTGTCCGTATTGACTGATATTCATGTAATGATGGACTAATTTGTCTTTGCTTATTTGAGCTGCTTTTGCCATATTGTTCTTGCCTTATTTGAGCTGTTCTTACCAACTACCTACCTCCTCCCCTTATTTGATTTTGTTTTTCTGCTATTTTGCACACCAGTATTTCTACTTGCACATCCTCATCTGCACATCTTTCACACCCGTGTTAATTGCTAAATTGTATTTACTTCGCCACTATGGTCTATTTATTGCCTTACCTCCTCACTTAATTTGCACACACTGTATACAGATTTTTCTATTGTGTTATTGACTGTACGTTTGTTTATCACATGTGCAACTCTGTGTTGTTGTTTTTGTCACACAGCTTTGCTTTATCTTGTCCAGGTCGCAGTTGTAAATGAGAACCTGTTCTCAACTGGCCTACCTGGTTAAATAAAGGTGAAATTAAAAATGTAAAAAATATGGACTTGGTCTTTTAACAAATAGGGCTATCTTCTATATACCACCCTTACTTTGTCACAACACAACTGATTGGCTCAAAAGCAACAAGAAGGAAAGAAATTCCACAAATTAACAAGGCACACCTGTTAATTGAAATGCATTCCAGCTGACTACCACATGAAGCTGGTTGAGAGAATGCCAAGAGTGTGCAAAGCTGTCATCAAGGCAAAGAGTGGCAACTTTGAAGAATCTCAAATATAAAATGTATTTTATTTGTTTAACACTTTTTTCGTCACTACGTGATTCCATATGTTATTTAATAGTTTTGATGTTTTCACAATTATTCTACAATATAGAAAATTGTCTAAATAAAGAAGAACCCTTAAATTCGTTTTTTGTATGACTTAATCAAATTCAAACTTTTGTATGACTTAATCAAATTATTTTATCGATAGGATAGAAGCTGACACCAAGACACCCAAGACCCACTCCAATTTGCATACCGCCCCAAAAGATCCATAGATGACGCATTCTCAATTGCTCTCCACACTGCCCTTACCCACCTAGATAAGAGGAATACATACTGTATGTGAGAATGCTGTTCATTGACTACTGCTTGGCATTCAACACCATTGTCCCCTCCAAGCTCTCCACCAAGCTTAAGACTCTGGGTCTGAACACCTCCCTCTGCGACTGGATCCTGGACTTTCTGACGGCCCGAGCCCAGGTGGTGAGGGTAGGCGACGTCACCTCCGGCACGCTGACCCTCAACACAGGGTCCCCACAGGGGTGTGTGCTTAGTCCCTTCCTGTTCTCCCTGTTCACCCACAACTGCGTGGCCACGCACGACTCCAATACCATCATCAAGTTTACTGATGACATGATGGTGGTAGGCCTGATCACCGGCGATAATGAGTTAGCCTACAGGGAAGAAATCTGTAACCTGACAGTGTGGTGCCAGAACAACAACTTCTCCCTTAATGTCAGTAAGACCAAGGAGCTGATCAAGGACTACAGGAAACGGGGGAGCGAGCACGCCCCCATCCACCTCGATGGGGCTGCAGTGATGCAGGTTGAGAGCTTCAAGTTTCCAAATCACTAAAGACCTACAATGGTCCAAACACGCGCACAGTTGTGAAGAAGGCACGACAGCTCCTCTTTTCCCCCCTGTACCATTGAGAACATTTTGACTGGCTGCATCACTGCCTGGTTTGGCAATAGCATCGCCCTCAATCGCATGGAGCTACAGAGGTTGGTGCGGATAGCCCGGTACATCACTGTGTCCGAGCACCCTGACATCCAGGACATCTATATCAGGCAGTATAGTTGGAAGGCCAGGAAACTTTTTAAAGACTCCAACCACCCAAGCCAAAGGACTATTCTCTCTGCTTCTGCACGGCAAGCGGTACCGGTGCATCACAGAGATGGCCGCCTCGCTTCGCGTTCCTAGGAAACTATGCAGTTTTTTTTTTACGTGTTATTTCTTACATTAGTACCCCAGGTCATCTTAGGTTTCATTACATACAGTCGAGAAGAACTACTGAATATAAGATCAGCGTCAACTCACCATCAGTATGACCAAGAATATGACTCTCGCGAAGCGGATCCTGTGTTCTGCGTTTCAACCAGGACAACGGAATGGATCCCAGCCGGCGACCCAAAAAAACGACTTTGTAAAAGAGGGAAACGAGGCGGTCTTCTGGTCAGACTACGTAGACGGGCACATCGTGCCCCACTTCCTAGCATTATTTTCGCCAATGTCCAGTCTCTTGACAACAAGGTTGATGAAATCCGAGCAAGGGTAGCATTCCAGAGGGACATCAGAGACTGTAACGTTCTTTGCTTCACGGAAACATGGCTCACTGGAGAGACGCTCTCGGTGGCGGTGCAGCCAGCGGGTTTCTCCACGCATCGCGCCGACAGAAACAAACACCTTTCTGGTAAGAAGAGGGGCGGGGGCGTAAGCCTTATGGCTAACGAGACGTGGTGTGATCACAGAAACATACAGAAACTCAAATCTTTCTGTTCACCTGATTTAGAATTCCTCACAATCAAATGCAGACCGCATTATCTACCAAGAGAATTCTCTTCGATTATAATCACAGCCGTATATATTCCCCCCCAAGCAGACACATCGATGGCTCTGAACGAACTTTATTTGACTCTTTGCAAACTGGAATCCATACATCCTGAGGCTGCATTCATTGTAGCTGGGGATTTTAACAAGGCTAATCTGAAAACAAGACTCCCTAAAATGTATCAGCATATCGATTGCGCCACCAGGGCTGGCAAAACCTTGGATCACTGTTACTCTAACTTCCGCGACGCATATAAGGCCCTGCCCCGCCCCCCTTTCGGAAAAGCTGACCACGACTCCATTTTGCTGATCCCTGCCTACAGACAGAAACTGAAACAAAAAGCTCCCACGCTGAGGTCTGTCCAACGCTGGTCCGACCAAGCTCATTCCACACTCCAAGACTGCTTCCATCACGTGGACTGGGACATGTTTCATATTGCGTCAGGCAACAACATTGACGAATACGCTGATTCGGTGTGCGAGTTCATTAGAACGTGCGTTGAAGATGTCATTCCCATAGCAACGATTAAAACATTCCCTAACCAGAAACCGTGGATTGATGGCAGCATTCGCGTGAAACTGAAAGCGCGAACCACTGCTTTTAATCAGGGCAAGGTGACTAGTAATATGACTGAATACAAACAGTGCAGCTATTCCCTCCGTAAGGCTATCAAACAAGCTAAGCGTCAGTATAGAGACAAAGTAGAATCTCAATTCAACGGCTCAGACACAAGAGGTATGTGGCAGGGTCTACAGTCAATCACGGACTATAAAAATAAATCCAGCTCAGTCACGGACCAGGATATCTTGCTCCCAGGCAGACTAAATAACTTTTTTGCCCGCTTTGAGGACAATACAGTGCCACTGACACGGCCTGCAACGGAAACATGCGGTCTCTACTTCACTGCAGCCGAGGTGAGTAAAACATTTAAACGTGTTAACCCTCGCAAGGCTGCAGGCCCAGACGGCATCCCCAGCCGCACCCTCAGAGCATGCACAGACCAGCTGGCTGGTGTGTTTACGGACATATTCAACCAATCCCTATACCAGTCTGCTGTTCCCACATGCTTCAAGAGGGCCACCATTGTTCCTGTTCCCAAGAAAGCTAAGGTAACTGAGCTAAACGACTACCGCCCCGTAGCACTCACTTCCGTCATCATGAAGTGCTTCGAGAGACTAGTCAAGGACCATATCACCTCCACCCTACCTGACACCCTAGACCCACTCCAATTTGCTTACCGCCCAAATAGGTCCACAGACGACGCAATCTCAACCACACTGCCCTAACCCATCTGGACAAGAGGAATACCTATGTGAGAATGCTGTTCATCGTCTACAACTCGGCATTTAACACCATAGTACCCTCCAAGCTCGTCATCAAGCTCGAGACTCTGGGTCTCGACCCCGCGCTGTTCAACTGGGTACTGGACTTCCTGACGGGCCGCCCCCAGGTGGTGAGGGTAGGCAACAACATCTCCACCCCGCTGATCCTCAACACTGGGGCCCCACAAGGGTGCGTTCTGAGCCCTCTCCTGTACTCCCTGTTCACCCACGACTGCGCGGCAACGCACGCCTCCAACTCAATCATCAAGTTTGCGGACGACACAACAGTGGTAGGCTTGATTACCAACAACGACGAGACGGCCTACAGGGAGGAGGAGAGGGCCCTCGGAGTGTGGTGTCAGGACAATAACCTCACACTCAACGTCAACAAAACTAAGGAGATGATTGTGGACTTCAGGAAACAGCAGAGGGAACACCCCCCTATCCACATCGATGGAACAGTAGTGGAGAGGGTTGTAAGTTTTAAGTTCCTCGGCATACACATCACAGACAAACTGAATTGGTCCACTCACACAGACAGCATCGTGAAGAAGGCGCAGCAGCGCCTCTTCAACCTCAGGAGGCTGAAGAAATTCGGCTTGTCACCAAAAGCACTCACAAACTTCTACAGATGCACAATCGAGAGCATCCTGGCGGGCTGTATCACCGCCTGGTACGGCAACTGCTCCGCCCACAACCGTAAGGCTCTCCAGAGGGTAGTGAGGTCTGCACAACGTATCACCGGGGGCAAACTACCTGCCCTCCAGGACACCTACACCACCCGATGTTACAGGAAGGCCACAAAGATCATTAAGGAGAACACCCACCCGAGCCACTGCCTGTTCACCCCGCTATCATCCAGAAGGCGAGGTCAGTACAGGTGCATCAAAGCTGGGACCGAGAGACTGAAAAACAGCTTCTATCTCAAGGCCATCAGACTGTTAAACAGCAACCACTAACATTGAGTGGCTGCTGCCAACACACTGACTCAACTCCAGCCACTTCAATAACGGGAATTGATGGGAAAGGATGTAAAATATATCACCAGCCACTTTAAACATTGCTACCTAATATAATGTTTACATACCCTACATTATTCATCTCATATGTATATGTATATACTGTACTCTATCATCTACTGCATCCTTATGTAATACATGTATCACTAGCCACTTTAACTATGCCACTTTGTTTACATACTCATCTCATATGTATATATTGTACTCGATACCATCTACTGTATCTTGCCTATGCTGCTCTGCACCATCACTCATTCATATCTTTATGTACATATTCTTTATCCCCTTACACTGTGTATAAGAAATTAGTTTTGGAATTGTTAGTTAGATTACTTGTTGGTTATTACTGCATTGTCGGAACTGGAAGCACAAGCATTTCGCTACACTCGCATTAACATCTGCTAACCATGTGTATGTGACAAATAAAATTTGATTTGATTTGATCAAGTCTTGCACCAACAGGCTCTTGAACAGCTTCTATCCCCAAGCAAACCGACTGATAAATAGATAACAAAATAGCTATCAGATTTAACCTTGTATCCTTATTGACCTTTTACTTTTTATTTTTGCACTGCACTCTCACAGGGCCCTACACACTCACACACACACTCACTCCATCATCTTCTCACTCACACATAATATGCGCACACATTTATACTGACTCTAAACACACCCACTCACATACAAGCTGCTACTACTCTGTGTATCTTATATCCTGTTGCCTAGTCACCTTACCCCTATACATATCTACCTCCATCACTCCAGTATCCCTGCACATTGTAAATGTGGTATTGGAACTGACCCTGTATACAGTATGCTTACTTACTTATTGTGTTCTTCATATTTATTTTTATTTCTTGAGTTTTTTTCTTCTAGTTGTACATTGTTATTGATTATTGCATTGTTGGTTTTCGAGTTTGCAAGAAAGGCATTTCACTGTACTGCATGTGACTGTCACGACTCCTACCGAAGGCCACCCTCCTGTTCGGGTGGCGCTCTGCGGTCGTCGTCACCGGCCTACTAGCTGCCACTGATCCCTTTTCCCCCTTTCTGTTTATTAGTTGCACCTGTGTTTAGTTTAGGATAATTGGTTGGGCTTTATTTACCAGCCGGCCCACCTGCTGGTTGTGCGGGATTGTTTTCAGTGTACATGTTGTACACGGCTGTAGGTCACGGTTGTCCGTGTATTTTGTATTTTGCTGGACTGTTTAAGTTCCCCGTGTTTGGGGCATTTGTTTGGGTTGGCGTCGTTTCCCCGTTGTGGTGCAAATAAAGTAGCGCTACCCTGAACTCTCTGCTTCCTGACTTCTTCCTCCACTACACCCCGGGTGTCACAGTGACATTAAAACTTCAAACTTCAATCTTGAAAAGATGTGCTCGTGTATTGATAAGCACACAAAATACGGCATTAATGATAAGGAAAAAAATTAAGATGACACTTCTAAAAGCCTATTTCACACCATAGCCTGCTTGATTTGATTGATCTCTAGAGAAACTGCGCAATGTGCACATTGAGCTCACAGAAAAAATAATACCAAAATTCAATTGGCTCAGCACTAGAGCTTAAGCACTGTAGAAAAGAAGACGACAGATTCAAATCTTGAAATCAATGGATTGTTTGTTATTTATTTTTGTCATTTATTTTCATTCTTAAAAACTAATCTGTGAAATGTATTGACATAGCTTACATTTCACATGAAATGTGGGCTATTAGTTGTGTTTGCGATTTCAGCACCAGGGAACTGGACGGGATCACGTAAAAAACCGAACATGGCAATGATGCTCTTAGCTGTCACACTTACAGATTCACTCTGCGTTCTTGTTTGGGAAACACTAAAAAGTAAATAACTTGGGAAGCACTGCATCTGGTACTATAATCGTAATGCTTAATTTGTGTCACAACTAGGAAACGAGGCCCAGATCTGTCTACAAATGCAAGATATTCAGAACCAATGTGTGCATGACTAACTCTGGAGGTGGGCAAGAAGATCTGATCACAATCAGATCACAATGTGTATTTTGATTGTCTACCCCTGTCAAAAAATGTTGGGGACAATCAGAATCTGGATGAAATCAGGAAAATGGATTCATGTTAGAACAAGGTATAAATGGAGCTTTTGAAGATATCATACCACACAAGCCATTTCACACAAATACCCCTTACCTCAAAAGGCAACTGTTCAAGATAATTTCCAGTTAGCTCCAATCTCTCCAGATTCTCACATTCACCAAGTTCTGGAGGAATACTGGACAGCCTATTGTAATTAACTTTCAGCACCCTCAGCTTTGTTAATTGACCTTACAAAAAAACATTGGAAAGACATGTAATGGAATGAAGAAACAGATATGTTCTAAATCGCATTTAAATTAAATTCAAATGAAGGATGTTTAATGAGCTAATGTAACAAATAAAGACAAAGTCATAGGAGAGACTTCAACTTTCATATTTTCAAATAGGAGGACATGCATGATTCATAATAATTACCTATTTCAACAGGCAGCTTGTCAATTCCGTTTTGGGGTATATCCAATACGCAGAGGTCCGGAAACTGCACAATCCACTCTGGTAGTTTGCAGATTTTAGTTCTTCTTATGTGCCATTCTCGAAGGTATGTCATATCAAGAAGATTATCAGGAAGTTCCTGCATTGAAAGTAATACGACATGAAAACAACAATAATGTGGATACATACAATGGTAGTGATTTTATCTGAAAACAATCATGATGAAAAAGAATGAGATGGTATGAGCCAATTTACCATCCATTTATCACCATCCAGCTCAAAAATGAATTTGATGCCCTCAATTATGGAATTTGCATCTGTAGGATAAAAAAGTCAGTTAAAGAGTGGAGCATGGCATTGATTGAGAGCGAGAAGAGAGAGAGCACAGTAACTATGGCACAAGTATTTATTCAGATAAATATACAGTGCATTCGGAAACTATTCCGACCCCTTCCATTTTTTCACATTTTGTTACATTACAGCCTTACTCTAAAATTGATTAAATTATAACATGTACTCTACACACAATACCCCATATTGACGAAGCAAAAACAGTTTTTTTGCACAAATAAAAAACAGAAATACATACAGTAAGTATTCTGACCCTTTGCTAATGAGACTCGAAACTGAGCTCAGGTGCATCTTGTTTCCATTGATCATCCTTTAGCTGTTTCTACAACTTGATTGGAGTCCACCTGTGGTAAATTCAATTGATTGGTCATAATTTGGAAAGGCACACACCTGCCTATATAAGGTGCCACAGTTGACAGTGCATGTCAGAGAAAAAGCCAAGCCATGAGGTCAAATGAATTATCCGTAGAGCTCAGAGACGGGATTGTGTCGAGGCACAGATCTGTGAAAGGATACCAAAAAATATCTGCAGGATTGAAGGTCCCGAAGAACACAGTGGCCTCCATCATTCTTAAATGGAAGAAGTTTGGAACCACAAAGAATCTTCCTACAGCTGGCCGTCGGCCAAACTGAGCAATCGGGGGAGAAGGGCCTTGGTCAGAAAGTTGACCAAGAACCCGATGGTCACTCTGACAGAGCTCCAGAGTTCCTCTATGGAGATGGGATAACCTTCCAGAAGGACAACCATCTCTGCAGGACTGCACCGATCAGGCCTTTATGATAGAGTGGCCAGACTGAGGCGAAGGTTCACCTTCCAACAGGACAACGCCCCTAAGAGCACAGCCAAGACAATGCAGGAGTCTCTGAATCGAACACCTCTGGAGCGACCTGAAAATAGCTGTGCAGCGACGCTCCCCATCCAACCTGAAAGGGCTTGAGAGGATCTGCAGAGAAGAATTGGAAAAACTCCCCAAATACAGGTGTGCCAAGCTTGTAGCGTCATTCCCAAAAAAACTCAAGGCTGTAATCACTGCCGAAGGTGCTTCAACAAAGTACTGAGTAAAGGGTTTGAATACTTATGTAAATGCATATTTGTTTTATTTTTATACATTTACAACATTTTCATGGGACATGTTGGATTGCTGTGCTAATGATTTAATTGTTTTGCTGAGCTTGCCTGTGTTTGGTATATCCTGGTGGGGCTGAATTTCATTCAGAGCTGTTCTCGTCAGGTAGTGTTGGAGTACTTCCACCTCGTTGGACTTCAATGTCTTGCATGCTATGCGATACTGCCATTGTTGATTGATCCTTGGGAAAAACATTTAAAAGTTTTTCTGGAAATGTTGACATTTGCGTAGTAGCATATTTACAAAAGGCATGGTTCGACCAGATCATCACAGCACCATCAATTGTTGAAAATACATTGTCTGGATGAGAGCAATGAGAAAGACACTGCTGTTGAATGTCATTATTATCACATAGCTGAGGTGAATCTAGTTTACTGGGGTACCAGTCTTTTTTTGTGCCATCATGCTACTCGTCTTGTCACACCAAATATTTTTGCCGCTCCAAACAAGGAGTTGCATGATGGCACAAACAGACTGGTAATCTCTGTGACTTAAAAGGAAAACTCCACCCAAAAACTATCTTTTGGTATTTGTTTCATTAGAACATTGTTGGTATAGTTCCAAAATGTTTTGCATGCCAGAAATCAAGATATATATATATATATATATATATATATATATATATATATATATATATATATATATATATATATATATATATATAAGATATATAAGAAATCAAGATATATAACTTTCAGAATAAAGCAATATAGCTGGTGTGATTAATTTTGCATCAAATAATGATGCGTTCAAATCTCAAATACATTTTTATTGGTCACATGCACATGGTTAGCAGATGTAAAAAGGACTGAAAATAAATTTGATTGCTGTTTTTGCAAGTGTAGCGAAGTGCTTGTGCTTCTAGTTCTGACAGTGCAACAATATCTAACATGTAATCTAATAATTCCATAACAACTAACTAATACACACACATCTAAGTAAAGGAATGGAATACAAATATAAACATGCAGTTAATGTCGGAAATTTACATACACCTTGGCCAAATACATTTAAACTCGTTTTTCACAATTCTTGACATTTAATCGTAGTAAAAATTCCCTGTCTTGCGTCAGTTAGGATCACCACTTTATTTTAAGAATGTGAAATTTTAGAATAATAGAAGAGAGAATGATTTCTTTCCTCACATTCTCAGTGGGTCAGAAGTTTACATACGCTCAATTAGTATTTGGTAGCATTGCCTTTAAATTGTTTAACTTGGGTCAAACGTTTCGGGTAGCCTTCTACAAGCTTCCCACAATAAATTGGGTGAATTTTGACCCATTCCTCCTGACAGAGCTGGTGTAACTGAGACAGGTCTGTAGGCCTCCTTGCTCGCGCACGCTTTTTCAGTTCTGCCCAAAGAATTTCTATAGCATTGAGGTCAGGGCTTTGTGATGGCCACTCCAATACCTTGACTTTGTTGTCCTTAAGCCATTTAGCCCCACAAATTTGGAAGTCTGCTTGGGGTCACTGTCCATTTGGGAGACCCATTTGCGACAAAGCTTTAACTTCCTGCTTGATGTTTTGAGATGTTGCTTCAATATATCCACATCATTTGTTTGCCTCATGATGCCATCTATTTTGTGAAGTGCACCAGTCCCTCCTGCAGCAATGCACCTCCACAACATGATGCTGCCACCCCCATGCTTCACGGCTGGGATGGTGTTCTTCGGCTTGCAAGCCTCCCCCTTTTTCCTCCATGTAACGGTCTGAGTGTAGTGGGTGAGGAGTCAGGCGCAGGAAGCAGAGAGTTCAGGGGAGTGCTATTTTAATGCACAGAGAAACGGCGAACATAAGCCAACCCCCCACGAAAACACAGGGCATAATGAACAAACAAATGCCCCAAAAAGGGGGACTTAAACTCTCCAGAAAAACCCCACAAAATGGGAAAACACAAAACCCATAGACGTGCACACAAGTACACCAAACAGACGGTCACAATAATTAATCCCGCACAAGGAACCAGGCGGGCCGGCTGACTAATAAAGCCTTACTACTAACTACCTAACTCAAAACAGGTGCACTCAATAAACACATAAGGGGGGGGGGAAATAATCAGTGGCAGCTAGTAGGCCGGCGACGACGACCGCCTAGCGCCACCCGAACGGGAAGGGGAGTGTCCTTCGGTCGGAGTCGTGACACTCCAAACATAACGATGGTCATTATGGCCAAATTGTTACATTTATGTTTCATCAGACCAGAGGACATTTCTCCAAAAAGTACAATCTTTGTCCCCATGTGCAGTTGTAAACCGTAGTCTGGATTTTTTTTATGGTGGTTTTGGAGCAGTGGCTTCTTCCTTGCTGAGCGGCCTTTCAGGTTATGTCGATGTAGGACTCGTGTTACTGTGGATATAGATACTTTTGTACCTGTTTCCTCCAGCATCTTCACAAGGTCCTTTGATGTTGTTCTGGTATTGATTTGCACTTTTCGCACCAAAGTACGTTCATCTCCAGGAGACAGACCATGCCTCTTTCCTGAGCGGTATGACAGCTGCATGGTCCTATGGAGTTTATACTTGCATACTATTGCTTGTACAGATGAACGTGGTACCTTCAGGCATTTGGAAATTGCTCCCAATGATGAACCAGACTTGTGGAGGTCTACAATTTATTTCTGAGGTCTTGGCTGATTTTCTTTTGATTTTCCCATGATGTCAAGATAAGAGGCATTGAGTTTGAAGCCATGACATAATTTTCTTGAATTTTCCAAGCTGTTTAAAGGCACAGTCAACTTAGTGTATGTAAACTTCTGACTCTCTGGAATTGTGATACAGTGAATTATAAGTGAAATAATCTGTCTGTAAACAATTGTTGGAAAAATGATTTGTGTCATGCGCAAAGAAGATTTCCTAACCGACTTGCCAAAACTATAGTTTGTTAACATGAAATTTATGGAGTGGTTGAAAAACAAGTTTTAATTAATGACTCCAACCTAAGTGTATGTAAACTTTCGACTTTATAAATGTATAAATATATGGATGAGCAATGACGAAGCGGCATAGGCAAGATGCAATAGATCGTATAGAATAGAATACAGTACATACATATGAGATGAGTGATGAAAGATATGTAGACATTATTCAAGTGACATTATTAAAGTGGACAATGATTTCAAGTCTGTATGTAGGCAGCAGCCTCTCTGTGTTAGTTTTGGCTGTTTAACAGTCTGATGGCCTTGAAATAAAAGCTGTTTTTCAGTTTCTCGGTCCCAGCTTTGATGCACCTGTACTGACCTCGCCTTTTGGATGGTAGTGGGGTGAACAGGTAGTGGCTCAGGTGGTTGTTGTCCTTCCTGTGACATTGGGTGCTGTAGGTGTCCTGGAGGTCAGGTAATTTTCCCCCGGTGATGCGTTGTGCAGACCGCACCACCCTCTGGAGAGCCTTGCGGTTGTGGTGGTGCAGTTGTCATACCAGGTGGTGATACAGCCCGACAGGATGCTCTCAATTGTGCATCTGTGAAAGTTTGTGAGGGTTTTAAGTGACAAGCCTAATTTCTTCAACATCCTGAGTTTGAAGAGGCAATGTTGCGCCTTCATCACCACACTGTCATGATAACAACACCCACCCGTAGCACACGTTCCAGCAGGTATATCTCACTGATCATCAACAAAGCCAACACCTCATTTGGCTGCCTTTCCTTCCAGTTCTCTGCTGCCAGTGACTGGAACGAAATGCAAAAATCGCTGAAGTTGGAGACTTTATTTCCCTCACCAACTTTAAACATCAACTATCTGAGCAGCTAACCGATCGCTGCAGCTGTACATAGTCCATCTGTAAATAGCCCACCCAATCTACCTACCTATCCCCATACTTTATTCATTCTATTTACTTTTCTGTTATTTTGTACACCAGTATCTCTACTTGCACATCATGAGAACTTGTTCTCAACTAGCCTACCTGGTTAAATACAGGTGAAATAAAAAAAACTGTCTGTGTGGGTGGACCACTTCAGCTTGTCCATGATGTGTACGCCGAGGAACTTAAAACTTTCCACCTTCTCCACTGCTGTCCCATTGATGTGGATAGGGGGGTGCTCCCTCTGCTCTTTCCTGAAGTCTTTATTTTTTCTTGACGTTGAGTGAGAGGTTGTTTTCCTGACACCACACTCCGAGTGCCCTCACATCCTCCCTGTAGACTGTCTCGTCATTGTAGCTAATCAAGCCCACTAATGTTGTGTCATCTGCAAACTTGATGATTGAGTTGGAGACGTGCATGGCCACGCAGTCATGGGTGAACAGGGAGTACAGGAGGGGTCTGAGCACGTACCCTTGTGGGGCCCCAGTGTTGAGGATCAGTGAAGTGGTTTCCTACCTTCACCACCTGGGGGCGACCTGTCAGGAAGTCCAAGAACCGATTGCACAGGGCGGGGTGGAGACCCAGGGTCTCAAGCTTAATGATGAGCTTGGAGGGTACTATGGTGTTTAATGCTGAGCTACTGTCAATGAACAGCATTCTTACATAGGTATTCCTCTTGTCCAGATGAGATAGGGCAGTGTGCATTGTGATGGCGATAGCATCGTCTGGACATATTTGGGCGGTAAGCAATTTGAAGTGGGTCTAGGGTGACAGGTAAGGTGGAGGTGATATGATTGATCCTTGAGTAGTCTCTCAAAGCACTTCGTGATGACAGAAGTGAGTGCTACGTGCGATAGTCATTTAGTTCAGTTACCTTTTCCTACTTGGGTACAGGAACAATAGTGGCCATCTTGACGCATGTGGGGACAGCAGACTGGCATAGGGAGAGATTGAATATGTTTGTAAACACACCAGCCAGCTGGTCTGCGCATGCTCTGAGGATGCGGCTAGGGTTGCCGCCTGGGCCAGCAGCCTTGTGAGGGTTTAAATGTCGTTTAAATGTCTTACTCACGTCGACTACAGAGAAGGAGAGCCCACAGTCCTTGGTAGTGGGCCGTGTCGGTGGCACTGTATTATCCTCAAAGTGGGCAAAGAAGGTGTTTAGTTTGTCTGGAAGCAAAACGTCAGTGTCCGTGATGTGGCTGGTTTCCCTTTTGTAGTCTGTTATTGTCTGTAGACCCTGCCACATACGTGTCATGTCTGAGCCATTGAAATGCAACTCCCTTTTGTCTCTATACTGACGTTTTGCTTGTTTGTTTGCCTTGCGGAGGGAATAACTACACTGTTTGTTTTCGGCCACATTGCCAGTCACCATTCCATGGTTAAATGTGGTGATTCGTGCTTTCAGTTTTGTGCGAATGCCGCCATCTATCCATGTTTTCTGGTTAGGGTAGGTTTTAACAGCCACAGTAGCTACAGCATTTCCAATACACTTACTTATAAACTCACACTCCGAATCAGCGTATACGTCAATATTATTGTCTGAGACTACCCGGAACATGCCTAATCCGCGTGATCAAAACAGTCTTGAGGTGTGGATTCCGATTGGTCAGAATAGCCCTTAGCACGGGTACATCTTGTTTGAGTTTCTGCCTATATGAATGGCGGAGCAAAATGGAGTCGTGGTCAGATGTTTCGAAAGGAGGGCGGGGGAGGGCCTTGTATGCATTGCAGAAGTTAGAGTAGCAGTTATCCAGTGTTTTATCAGTGTCAGTACTACAGTCAATATGCTGATTGAATTTAGGTAGCTTTGTTCTCAAATTTGCTTTGTGAAAATCCCCAGCTACAATAAATGCAGCCTCAGGAATGTGGTTTCCAGTTTGCATAAAGTCCCGTGAAGTTCCTTGAGGGCCGTTGTGTTATCGGCTTGAGGAGAATTCCCTTGGGCGATAAATATGGTTGGCATTTTATTGTGCATTTTATTGTAGGTCAGGTGAACAAAAGGACTGTATGTTGTTACAATTACACTATGCGACGTTAATCATGAAACATACACCCCCACCCTTCTTCATCCCGGAGAGATGTTTATTCCTGTTGGCACTACTCACAAAGAATCCATTATGCTGTACCGACTCCAACAGCATATCCCGAGAGAGTCATGTTTCTGTGAAACAGACTATGTTACTATCCCTGATGTCTCCCTGGAAAGCAACCCTTGCCCTAATTTCGTCTACCTTGTTATCTAGAGACTGGACACTAGCGAGGAATATACTTGGGTGGGTGGTGTGCGCGGAAGTCTGACCAGAAGACCGCTCTGTCTGCCTCTTCTCCGGCGGCGTTGTTTTGGGTCAGCCTCTGGAATCAGTTCAAATGCCCTGGGTGGTTTGGACAAAGGATCCGCTTCGGGAAAGTCGTATTCCTGGTCGTGGTGCTGGTAAGTTGACGTCGTTCTGATATCCATAGTTCTTCCCGGCTGTATATAATAACACTTAAGATTTTCTGGGCTAACAATGTTAGAAATAATACATAAAAAATATAAAATACTGGTAAGTTTCCTCAGGACTAGAAGTGAGGCAGCACTCTCTGTCGGCGCCATATTTTCTCCACAATGCATCATACCAGCGGTACTCTACTTTGAAAGTTATGTATCTTAAAAACTTGATTGCTGTCATGCAAAAAAAATGGGACTATATTAACAATGGACTAATGAAACAAATACCTTAAATATAGTTTTGGGGTTTAATTTTCCTTTAAGTTAAAAATAATATGAGAATATATCTAGAATATGGTTGTCAAACCTCTGAGCTTTGATTAATAAACATACTTTGCCAGAGCGCTTTTCTGTAGTCGCTCGTGTTCCTTCTTCTGCTTGTTTTTGTATTTTTTCTCTCTGCCTTCCCAAATGTTCCTGAGCAGTGAGATGTCATAAACTGGTATATCAACCGTCCTGTCCACCCTCATGTTGATTTCCCCTGTGGAAAAATGCATAAATTTAGGGTAAGTAAAAAACATGACATTATACCCACAAACAAAAAGGTATTTCACCTCAAGCCTCTATCCTTTTGAGAAAATCTGTTTTTAAATTATATTTAAAAAAGGATTGGATTAAAAGTTAAGCAGCATCAAGGGGGTAAAATGTAATATCTTGTTAGAAATCAGATGACTATCTACCATAAAACAAGGGCAATCCAAAAACTGTGTCTAGCCGTTTGACCCACCATCTTACCTCTGGAACTGTTAGATTGAATCTCACAGTTGATTGTTGATTCCATGTTATGTGTTTTAAACGTGTCTGCCAATATGAATGACACTGTACAAGTTCAGATGTAGAGTTGTAGATCTTTGATTCCATATTGAAATTGGTATCATTCGACCCTCCTTTTTTGGGCTCCCGAGTGGAGCAGCGGTCTAAGGCACTGCATCTCAGTGCTAGAGGCATCACTACAGAACCTAGTTCGATTCCAGGCTGTATCACAACCGGCCTTGATTGGGAGTCCGATAGGGCGGCACACAATTGGCCCAGCGTCGTCCGGGTTAGGTTTGGCCATTAGGGTAGGCCGCCATTGTAAAAAAGAATTTGTTCTTAACTGACTTGCCTAGTTAAATAAAAATGTATTAATTAATACCATAGTGCAGGAAGTGCCTTTGAAAACAAACATTGGTTTTGTGCCCTTTGTCTTTTATGTGTACATTAGATTTTAGTCAATTAGCAGAAACTTTTATCCATAGCGACTTGACATGCATTTTCTAGAGCTATGGGAGAAAATCTTACACAAATAATTTATTCTACAGTTGTTAAGACAAGTATTAGCATCAGAAGCACAGGCTTCCCCAAGCGAGATTGGACAAGAACAAACATGCTTTACCATGCTTACTTTTCAGTGCGCTGAATAGGAAAAGTCTTGATTTCTCCTGTAAAAAACATTTGATATTGATTAAAAAAATAAATGCTTAATTTTTTTTTTTTTTTACTATTTTCCACATTGTAGAATAATAGTGAAGACATCAAAACTATAAAATAACACATATGGAATCATATAGTAACCAGAAAAGTGTTAAACAAATCAAAATATATTTAAGATTCTTCCAAGTAGCCACCCTTTGCCTTGATGACAGCTTTGCACACTCTTGGCTTTCTCTCAACCAGCTTCAAGAGGTAGTTAACTGGAATGCATTTCAATTATCAGGTGTGCCTTCTTAAAAGTTCATTTGTGGAATGTCTTTCCTTCTTAATGCATCTAAGCCAATCAGTTGTGCTGTGACAAGGTAGGGGTGGTATACAGAAGATAGCCATATTTGGTAAAAGACCAAGTCCATATTTTGGCAAGAACAGCTCAAATAAGCAAAGACAAATGACAGTCCATCATTACTTTGAAACATGAAGGTCAGTCAATGTGGAAAATTTAAAATCTGATAGTTTCTTCAAGTGCAGTCACAAAAACCATAAAGCGCTATGATGAAACTGGATCTTATGTAAACCACCACAGGAAAGGAAGACCAATAGTTACCTATGCTGCAGAGGATAAGTTCATTAGAGTTACCAGCCTCAGAAATTACAGCCCAAATAAATGCTTCACAGAGTTCAAGTAACAGACACATCTCAACGTCAACTGTTCAGAGGAGAGTGCGTGAATCAGGCCTTCATGGTTGAATTGTTGCAAAGAAGGCACTACTAAAGGACACCAATAATAAAAATAAGAGACTTGCTAGGGCCAAGAAACATGAGCAATGGAGATTAGACTCTGTTCTTTTGTCTGATGAGTCCAAATATGAGATTTCTGGTTCCAACCGCCGTGTCTTCGTAAGACACAGAGTAGGTGAATGGATGATCTCTGCATGTGTGGGTCTCACTGTGAAGCATGAAGGAGGAGGTGTGATGGTGTGGGGGTGCTTTGCTGGTGACACTGTCAGTGCTTTATTTAGAATTCAAGGCACACTTAACCAGCATGGCTACCACAGCATTCTGCAGCGATACGCCATCCCATCTGATTAGCACTTAGTGGGACTTTCATTTGTTTTTCAACAGGACTATGACCCAAAACACACTTCCAGGCTGTGTAAGGGCTATTTGACGAAGAAGGAGAGTGATGGAGTGGTGCATCAGATGAACTGGCCTCCACAATCACCCGTCCTCAACCCAATTGAAATGGTTTGGGATGAATTGGACCATAGAGTGAAGAAAAAGCAGCCAACAAGTGCTCAGCATATGTGGGAACTTCTTCAAAACTGTTGGAAAATCATTCCAGGTGAAGCTGGTTGAGAGAATATCAAGAGTGTACAAAGCTGTCAAGGCAAAGGGTGGCTACTTTGAAGAATCTGAAATCTAAAATATATTTTGATTTGTTTATGTCATGCCCTGACCTTAGTTTTCTTTGTTTTCTTTATTATTTGGTTAGGTCAGGGTGTGACAAGGGTGGTTTGTTTAGTTTTTGTATTGTTTTGGGTTTTCATGTCTAGGGTTTTTTGTATGTCTAGTTCTTTTTAGTCTAGGTGTTTATGTCTATGGTTGCCTGGATTGGTTCTCAATCAGAGGCAGCTGTTTATCGTTGTCTCTGATTGGGAACCATATTTAGGAAGCCATATTCCTTGGTTATTTTGTGGGTTGTTATTCTATGTTTAGCTGCCTGTTTGGACTCGTCATATCGCGTCACAGTTCGGTTTGTTGTTTTGTATAGTTTTGTTCAGTGCTCGTTTTTTTCATTAAAATAGTTATGTACGCTTATCACGCTTCGCCTTGGTCTCCTCATTATGACGACCGTGACAGAACAACCCACCATTAAAGGACCAAGCAGCGTGAAAAGGAGGAGCAGCGTTTGATGGAGCAGACAGCAATGACATGGGATGAAATACGGGACGTGGGAGGAAATACTGTCAGGAGAGGATCACCTACCATGGAGGCAGGTGGAGATTGCACTGGAGGAATGGTGACGATATGAAGGTACACGGCTAGCAAAGAAGCCCAAGAGGCAGCCCCAATACATTTTTTTGGGGTGGCACACGAGGAGATTGCATTAGTCAGGTCAGAGACCTGAGCCTACTCCTCATGCTTACTGTGGGGAGCGTGTTACTGGTCAGGCACCGTGTTATGCGGTAGATCACATGGTGTGTCCAGTGCGCTATTCTAGCCCGGTGCGCTCTATTCCAGCTCCTCCCATTTTGGCCAGGCTAGAATGGGCATCCAGCCAGGAAGGAGGGTGCTGGCTCAGCGCTCCTGGTCTCCAGTATACCTCTTTGGACCAGGATATCCTGCGCCGGCTCTGCGTACTGTGTATCTGGTGAGTCTGCATAGCCCAGTGCATCCTGTGCCAGCTCCCTGCATTTGCAGGGTGAAAATAAACATCCAGCCAGGACAGGTTGTGTCAGCTCTACACTCCAGACCTCCAGTGCGCCTCCACGGTCCAGTACGTCATGTGCCTGCTCCCTGCATTCGCCCTGAGGTGCGTGTCCCCAGCCTGGTACCACCAGTTCCGGCACCACGCACAAGGTCTACAGTGCACCTCCAGGGTCCAGTACGCACTGTTCCTGCTCCTCGCACCTGCCCTGAGGTGCGTGTCCCCAGCCTGGTACCACCAGTGCCGGCACCAGACTTATAGTGCACCTCGGCAGTCCAGTACGCCCTGTTCCTGCTCCTCTCCCTCGCCCTGAGATGCGTGTCCCCAGCCCGGTACCACCAGTGCCGGCACCACGCACCAGGCCTACAGTGCGCCTTGGGAGTCCAGAGCATCCGGCGAGATTACCCAGTCCAGAGCGTCCGGAGATAGTACCCAGTCCCGAAAATAAACATCCAGCCAGGACGGGTTGTGTCAGCTCTACATTCCAGACCTCCAGTGCGTCTCCACGGTCCAGTACGTCATGTGCCTGCTCCCTGCATTCGCCCTGAGGTGCGTGTCCCCAGCCTGGTACCACCAGTTCCGGCACCACACACAAGGTCTACATTGCGCCTCCAGGGTCCAGTACGCCCTGTTCCTGCTCCTCTCACTCGCCCTGAGGTGCGTGTCCCCAGCTCGGTACCACCAGTGCCGGCACCACGCACCAGGCCTACAGTGCGCCTTGGCAGTCCAGAGCATCCGGCGACATTACCCAGTCCAGAGCGTCCGGCGACAGTACCCAGTCCTGAACCTCCATTAATGGGCCACAGTCCGGAACCTCAATCGACGGGCCACAGTCCGAGGTCTCCAGCGACGATCCCCTGTCCAGAACATCCGGCGACGATCCACGGGTCAGTGATACAAAAGTGGACTCAGAGTAAAGAAGGGGGGCGGCTTCCAGAACCAAAGCCGGCACCAAGGTTAGATGCCCACCCAGACCCTCCCATATAGGTTTAGGTTTGCGGCTGGGGATCCGCACCTTTGGAGGGGGGTAGCCAATTTGTAAGTCGCTCTGGATAAGAGCGTCTGCTAAATGACTTAAATGTAAATGTAAATGTAGCCATATTCCTTGGTTATTTTGTGGGTTGTTATTCTATGTTTAGTTGCCTGTTTGCACTTGTCATATAGCTTCACGGTTTGTTTTGTTCAGTGTTCGTTCTTTCTTTTCATTAAAAGTGTTATGTACGCTTATCACGCTCCGCCTTGGTCTCCTCATTATGACGACCGTGACAGTTTAACACTTTATTGGTTACTACATGATTCCATTCCATGTAGAAAATAGTCACACAAAAAAATACAAAATTGAATGAGTAGGTGTCCAAACTTTTGACTGGAACTGTATACAGTATATATTATGTATGCTAAAGGTAACCATGCCCTATATGTGGAGCACATCAATCATCACCACAGCATTTTGATGAGAACAGTCACAGCAGTCCGCTTTGCTAAGCTCACCTCGCTCTCTAATGCCTCTGACCACACTGACACATTTGGTCTCTGATCACAGTCATACCAAACTGAAACCTAAACATGTGACTTGACTTTAACCCTGTTGAACAGTCTGAACTGAATATTCATTAATGGGGAATTTCAGGATTGTACAACTTTATTTTAGATGGTTTTAAAGAAAAACAAACCATTGGCGATAGTTTCTCCTGGTCCATAGACTACAGGAGGGTGTGGTAGCAAGTCATGGTAGCAAGCACTTGAACCGGCTTTAATGCTTTCATAAATGTATGTCTTCATATATATTACTTTCAGCTCAAGAGTCGGGTCATTTATCAATCTAACTTGGAAACATATTGGTTTCTCTCTACTTTTAGATCCAAAACAGTTATTTGCTGTAGTTTGTCTGTACCTTGAATTGCACAACACATATTTATTATTGTGTGAAAATAAGCAGATTTCCCCCTAAGCTATAAATCCTGTATGAAAACAATGAATACATCCATAGGTACGATTAGTGATAAGACAATGCGTACAACAAATACATTTTCTTACCTGTGTAAATTGACCGCTTCTGTGTAACTTCAACTGCTTGTTTAGTTGTTTACAAAGTTGTTAGGCTAAAATACAGATGACTAACAACTGTCTGCCTCTCTGTGACCAAGGTGCTATTTTTACACTGGAGATATGATTCCATGGGTCACATGGAGGCACTCTCATGAGTACCAACATTACAGCATGAGCCCTACCGTCTGTCACCTTATGGAAACTGTTCTACTAAACTGCTCTCAAGTTTCAGTGGTTAAGAAACTAAAAAGCTCTCATTGCAGTGGTTCCAAGTGATTAGAAGTGATACATTGCAAGTTATAAAATGGGTGTTTTGAGCCCTGAATGCTGACTGGCTGACAGCTGTGGTACAGTATATCAGACCGGGTATGACAAAACATGTATTTTTACTGATCTAATTACGTTGGTTACCAGTTTATAATAGAAATAAGGTACCTCTGGGTTTGTGGTATATGGCCAATATACCGAGCCGAAAGGCTGTATCCAGGCACGTTGTGGTGCGCATAAGAACAGCCCATAGCCATGGTATATTGGCCATATACCCCACCCCCTTGTGCCTTATTGCTTAACTATACATTCTACATCAGTAAAGAAAACAGTTGGAATGTTAAACTTACATAGGCATGTGCGTGCGTGCAAATGTGTGTGTGTGTGTATGTGTGTGCTTGCATGCAAGAATACTCAACCCTCAGGCTGCATGCTTGAATGGTATTTCACATTGGATGTTGTGACCTCTGTCCTACCTTCTCTGACCTACAGTACCAGTCAAAAGTTTGGACACAGCTACTCATTCAATTGTTTTTCTTTATTTTTTTTATTTTGTCTACATTGTAGAATAATAGTGAAGACATCAAAACTATGAAATAACACATGGAATCATGGAGTAACCAAAAAAGTGTTAAACAAATCAAAATATATTTTATATTTGAGATTCTTCAAAGTAGCCACCCTTTGCCTTAATGACAGCTTAGCACACTCTTGGTATTCTCTCATAGATAATGAACAGCGAGTAGCAGCAGTGTACAACACAACTATTGGGGGGACGGCAATGCAAATAGTACAGTGGCCATTTGATTATTTGTTCAGCAGTCTTATGTCTTGAGGGTAGAAGCTGTTAAGGAGCCTTTTGGTCCTAGACTTGGCGCTCCGGTACCGCTTGCTGTGCGATAGCAGAGAAGAGTCTATGACTTTGGTGACAGGAGTCTCTGACAATTATATGGGCTATCCTCTGACACCGCCTATTACTTCCTGGATGGCAGGAAGCTCGGCACTAGTGATGTACTGGGCCGTACGCACTACCCTCTGTAGTGCCTTACGGTTAGATGCCAAGCAGTTGTCATACCAGGCGGTGATGCAACCGGTCAGGATGCTCTCAATGGTGCAGCTGTAGAACTTTTTGAGGATCTTGGGATGCCAAATCTTTTCAGTCTCCTGAGGGGAAATAGGTTTTGTTGTGCCCTCTTCATGACAGTCTTGGTGTGTTTGGACCATGATAGTTCGTTCTCGACTCTCTACCCGCACCACTACAGCCCTGTCGATGTTAATGGGGGCCTGTTCATCCCTCCTTTTCCTGTAGTTCACAATCAGCTCCTTTGTCTTGCTCACATTGAGGGAGAGGTTGTTGTCCTCACACCACACTGCCAGTTATCTTACCTCCTCCCTATAGTCTGTCTCATCATTGTCGGTGATGAGGCCTACCACTGTTGTGTCGTCAGCAAACGTAATGATTGTGCTGGAGTCTTGTTTGGCCATGCATTCATGGGTGAACAGAGAGTACAGGAGGGAACTAAGTACACACCCCTGAGGGGCCCCAGTGTTGAGGATCAGCATGAATAGCATTCTCACATAGGTGTTCCTTATTTCCAGGTGAGAAAGGGCAGTGTGGAGTTCAAGAATGTTCCCTTTGTAGTCATAGCCCTGCCACATCTGACGAGCATCAGAGCCGGTGTAGTAGGATTCGATTTTAATTCTGTATTGACGCTTTGCTTGTTTGATATTTTGTCTGAGGGCATTGTGGGATTTCTTATAAGCGTCCGGATTAGTGTCCCGTTCCTTGAAAGCAGCAGCTCTAGCCTTCAGCTCAATGCAGATGTTGCCTGTAATCCATGGCTTCTGGTTGGGATATGTACGTATAGTCACTGTGGGGACGACGTCATCGATGCACTTACTGAGGAGGTGGTATACTCATTAAAATAGATGAGAACTCTCTGTGTAGGTCGTGTGTTCTACAGCTTATCATAAGGTACTCTACCTCAGGCAATCAATACCTTGAGACTTCTTTAATATTAGTCATCGCGCACCAGCTGTTATTAACAAATAGACACACACCCTCACCCCTCGTCTTACCAGACGTAGCTTCTTCTCTGTTCTGCCGGTGCAAGGAAAAGGTGCAAGGTTGCGAGTTCAAATCCCCGAGCTGACAAGGTACAAATCTGTCGTTCTGCCCCTGAACAGGCAGTTAACCCACTGTTCCTAGGCCGTCATTGAAAATAAGAATTTGTTCTTAACTGACTTGCCTGGTTATCTAAAGGTAAAATTAAGGTAAAATTAAAAAAACATTTTTTACCCATCCTGACAACCTGGCCCTAATTTAAGTTTCTGGAAGCGCCATCCAAGTAGGAGAATAAATTCACTAATACACCATAGAGTACATGTAATATTTGTATAAGTACAGTGTAATTACTAGTTGTTACACAGGATTTAGCTGGTTAAAATGAAGTGTATCCTGAGGGGTACACACTTGTAAAAATGTGTATTTACATAGTACGTTACCCATCCTGACTCTCATTTTAAGGCTTCTGGAAGCTCCATCCAGGTGGGAGGATAAACATAATAGTACATGTAATATTTTTTTACCCTTATTTTACCAGGTAACTTGACTGAGAACACATTCTCATTCATAGCAATGACCTGGGGAATAGTTACAAGGGAGAGGAGGTGGAATAAATGAGCCAATTGTAAGCTGGTGATGAACATTTAGCCAGGACACCAGGGTTAACACCCCTACTCTTACAATAAGTGCCATAGGATCTTTAGTGACCACAGAGAGTCAGGACGCCGATTTAACATCCCATCCGGAAGACAGCACCCTGCACAGGGCAATGTCCCCAATCACTGCCCTGGGGCTTTGGGATATTATTATTCTTATTAAACCATAGGAAAGGGTGCCTCCTACTGGCCCTCCAACACCACTTCCAGCAGAAACTGGTCTCTCATCCAGGGGCCAACCCTGCTTAGCTTCAGAAGCAAGCCAGCAGTGGGATGCAGGGTGGTATGCTGCTGGCAAAGTACAATGTAATATCTGCTTAAGTACAACGTAATTACTGGTGTTACACAGAATTTAGCTAGTTAAAACGAAGTGTACATTGAGGGGTACTTACGTGTAATTATTGTGTACCTACATAGTACATTACCTACATATATAGGTTACCAATGAGCAATTACCATATACAGTACCTACTTACTAATCATTACCAAGTGAAAATACCAACAAACAAAAGATGAGCTTCTAGTTAACTCTATTGCAACATGTAAAACAACCTTACATTTCTTACAAAGTAATAAGGATTGTATTATTTTTATTAATCATTTGATTAACTAGATTAAACAAAGATTTGGGCTTACTCAATTGCAAAAAATAACTGATTTAGTGGTGATTCAAATCTGCAGCCTATAGTATGTTGAGTAGCCTAGGTAGCTAGGTAATTCAGAGAAGACAGAAAAGTATTCCCCCTTTTACAAGCAACAATAGAAATAACAATGGAAACATCTATGTCTTCATCTGTTTGATTCTTGTAAACATTTTTCCTATCCTGGTGTCACGCCCTGACCTTAGATATCTCTGTTTTTCTATATATTTTGGTTAGGTCAGGGAGTGACTAGGGTTGTTAATCTAGTTTTTGTATGTCTAGGGGCATTTGTATGTCTATGTTGGTCTGATATGGTTCCCAATCAGAGACAGCTGTTTATCGTTGTCTCTAATTGGGGATCATATTTAGGTAGCCATGTTCCTCATTTGTGTTGTGGGATCTTGTCTATGTATAGTTGCCTTAGTGCACATCAGTAGCGTCACGATTCGGTCGGTCGGTCGGTCGGTCGGTCGGTTGTTGTTTTGTTCAGTGAGTTTCGATTTATTAAAATTATGTGGAACTCTACTCACGCTGTGCCTTGGTCCGATCCTTATGACGAACGTGACACCTGGAGTCTGAGAACTTGTGGAAATCTGTGGTAAAATTTGAGAAAAATAATGCATCGTTAGCAAAGACAATTAGCTAGCTATCATCAGACTCAGAGGCAGTATAGCTATAACCTTCCTCTGTAATGATCATTATCATGATTTCTATCATTTAGGGTCTAGTCCGTAGCTTTGCATAGATACCTAGTTGTGTTATTCAACTAGTATTATACTAATAGTGTTTCCATTGAAAAGGACATAGCCTCAGTGGTGTAAAAAGTACCCAATTGTCATACTTGAGTAAAAGTAAAGATATCTTAATAGAAAATGACTCAAGTAAAAGTGAAAGTCACCCAGTAAAATCCTACTTTTATTTTAATTTTATTTTACCTATTTAACCAGGCAAGTCAGTTAAGAACAAATTCTTATTTTCAATGACGGCCTAGGAACAGTAGAGTAGAAGTCCAAAAGTATTTGGTTTTAAATATACTTAAGTATCAAAAGTGAAAGTATAAATAATTTCAAAATCTTTATATTAAGCAAACAAGACTGTACAATTGTCTTTTTTTAAATTTCCGGAAAGCCCAAGTACTTTTGGGTGTCAGGGAAAATGTATGGAGTAAAAAGCACATAATTCTCTTTAGGAATATAGCGAAATAAAAGTAAAAGTTGTCAAAAAACAAATAGTAAAGATACCCAAGGAGTGTATACATAGGTGTGTTGACACATGTAGCTAGCTACCTAAGGTTAACATGCTGAATGTGCTTCACATAATACTCCTGGGTACAGATACCCTGAGAACAAGGTTCAGGGAAGAACTTGACCGTAGAGCCTAGCGAGCTAGCTATTTGCCAGCTTTAGGTAGTTTGCTAGGTAACTAATGTTAGCTGTCAAGGTTAGAAAACTAGCTAGTATGGAAAGTATATTCTGTGGAGATGTTAACTAAGTTAGCTAGCCTCCTGTCTAGCCTAGTTGGTAGGCCTACCAAAAATGGCAGCTAATGTAGCTAGCTAGTTTTTGGTATTCTGCTGGACGATTTAGCATAGATAATGTTAGCTGGTTAGCTAGCAAGCTATCGATAGCTAGCTAGCCAACACTAGGCTGGCTAGCTGGCAAATGCTAACTAGCTACCTGTGCTAAATCATCCAGCACAATTACTGTATCCAAAAAGCTAAACAAATTTCATCGAAAAACCTACGTTCTCTCTCACTTCTTCTTCTATGGTATGTTGGAGCCAGTACACCTTGAAAGTCTCCAATATAAACTCCTAAGTCCCAAATAAATTGCTGCCGCAGCCACAATGATGTCTAGTTTCTTTGACACTTAAGCCGTACAGTTTATAACTGTGGCATGAACACCACAAAATCCCCCTTAACACACATGGTATCTTTTGACTGGCAGCAAAAATTTACTTGGCCTACAGGCAAAGTCACTTGTTTTCTCAACTCTTTTAATCACCTCCGCATAGGAGATTAGATTGACCGCCCAAACTTTTGCCACCTGAATTTCCTTCACCCTTACAGGGTACTCCAGGAACTCGGGATCATGATCCCCACCACTATTGCAACACCGTTGTCCTGCTACACACTGTTCTTCAGTATACAGTATACATCTGCACACATTTGGAACATGGCCAAATCCTTCTTTTTTTTACACTGCAGTGATTTGGGAACGAAAGCTTTCACAGCTAATCGTACATAAACAAGCTTCACATGCATAGGTAGGTGCTCTTCATAAAAAAAAGAACATGACCATGAAATGTTCTTATTTAATTCCATTCAGTTAAGATCTCCCTTCACTGAAACTTAAGGGGACTAGCCCGAACCATGAAAAACAGCCCCAAACCAGTATTCCTCCTCCACCAAACTTTACAATATGCACTATGCATTCGGGCAAGTTGCATTCTCCTGGCATCTGCCAAACCGATTCGGACTGCCAGATGGCGAAGTGTGATTTATAACTCAATAGAGCATGTTTCCACTGTTCCAGAGTCCAATGGCGGCCAGCTTTCCACCACTCCATCCGTCGCTTGGCATTGCACATGGTGATGGAAACAACTTTTCATGAAGCTCCCGACTAACAGTTATTGTGCTGACATTCCTTCCGGAGTCAGTTTGGAACTCGGTAGTGAGTGTTTCAATCGAGGACAGACAAATTGTACGTGCTACGCGCTTCAGCCCTCATCGGTCCTGTTCTCTGAGCTTGTGTGACCTACCACTTCGTTGCTGAGCCATTGTTGCTCCTAGACGTTTCCACTTCACAGTAACAGCACTTACAGTTGGCAGCTCTTGCAGGGCAGAAATTTGACGTGCTAACTTGTTGGAAAGGTGGCATCCTATGCCGGTGACATGTTCACAGTCACTGAGCTCTTGGCAGTAAGGCCATTTTACTGCCAATGTTTGTCTATGGATATTGTATGGCTGTGTGCTCGATTTTTATACACCTGTCAGCACCGGGTGTAGCTGAAATAGCCAAATCCTCTAATTTGAAGGGGAGCCCACATACTTTGTGTACACAGTGTAGACTGACCAGGTTAATCCAGGTGAAAGCTATGATCTCATATTGATGTCACTTAAATCCACTTCAAATCACTGTAGATGAAGGGGAGGAGACAAGGTAATGAAAGACTTTTAATCCTTGAGACAATTCAGACATGGATTGTGTATGTGTAATATTCAGAGGGCGATTTTTTTTTTGAGGGGGGGGTTGTTTTTGTTTTTTTCCGCCTTATTGTACGCAATATCAAGTTGGTGTATGAACGAATGGGTTATAGAGCAAACAAAGCAATTATCATAACTGTAACAGTTCTCGTCTGTCGAAGGAGAAGCGGACCAAAATGCAGCGTGGTATTTTTGAGACATGTTTAATGACGAAGAAAACGAACAATACAAAAACAACAAACGGAACGTGAAAAACTATACAGCCTATCTGGTGACAACAAACACAGAGACAGGAACAATCACCCACGAAATACTCAAAGAATATGGCTGCCTAAATATGGTTCCCAATCAGAGACAACGATAAACACCTGCCTCTGATTGAGAACCACTCCAGACAGCCATAGACTTTGCTAGATAACCCCACTAAGCCACACACCCAACACCCCACAAAACCCCAAGACAAAACACACCACAATAAACCCATGTCACACCCTGGCCTGACCAAATAAATGAAGACAAACACAATATATTACGACCAGGGCGTGACAGAACCCCCCCCCCCTAAGGTGCGGACTCCCGGACGCACATCAAAACAATAGGGGAGAGTCCGGGTGGGCGTCTGTCCATGGTGGCGGCTCCGGCGCGGGACGTGGACCCCACTCTATTAATGTCTTAATCCCTCCTCCTCGCGTCCTATGACAGTCCACCCTCGCCGCCGACCATGGCCTAGTAGTCCTCACCCAGAACCCCACTGGACAGAGGGGCAGCTCGGGACTGAGGGGCAGCTCGGGACTGAGGGAAAGCTCGGGACTGAGGGAAAGCTCGGGACTGAGAGGAAGCTCAGCACTGAGAGGAAGCTCAGCACTGAGAGGAAGCTCAGCTCTGAGAGGAAGCTCAGCACTGAGAGGAAGCTCAGCACTGAGAGGAAGCTCAGGCAGGTAGTAGGATCCGGCAGATCCTGGCTGACTGGTGGATCTGGAAGAGTCTGGTTGACTGGCGGATCTGGAAGAGTCTGGCTGACTGGCGGATCTGGAAGAGTCTGGCTGACTGGCGGATCTGGAAGAGTCTGGCTGACTGGCGGATCTGGAAGAGTCTGGCTGACTGGCGGATCTGGAAGAGTCTGGCTGACTGGCGGATCTGGAAGAGTCTGGCTGACTGGCGGATCTGGAAGAGTCTGGCTGACTGGCGCATCTGGAAGAGTCTGGCGGATCTGGAAGAGTCTGGCTGACTGGCGGATCCTCCAAACGGACTTGTTGCGGATAAAAATCAGTGCATGATGAGGTAGTGCACACAAAATGTACTTTTTCACTTAAGTTTTCATGTACTGAATACAATTCTGAAGTTCAATGTGTTTCCATCACATTTTCAACTCTACCTGATAGTTTAGTCACAAAAACTGTCAAATAGCAAATGTGCCTACTCTGGTCCTGGCACCTGCGCTCTAGTCAACAGCTTGCAAATACAGTGCGGGTATGCTGTGAGGGTTGGCTAGTCTACATGATGACATTATTATGGATAAGAGCGATATTTGTATTTCTCAAATGGCAGTCAAGCATGGATCATCATGTCACCAGAAAAAGACCCTCAATATTTATTGGAAAGCAGCATCAAGCTCATCACTGTGTTCACTTTCACCACACTGTGAAGTTCATCATCATTTATTCCATCAAATGGCAATTTTAGCATGTACATCTTGGTGGGGCAATCTCCCCAAAACATTATTTGATGTATGCCAGCAAAGCCATTAATCACCACAACACTAAACAATACATCAATTGCACTTTAACGGTGACAAACGGTGCCTACAAACTGTTAGGACATACAGTTGAAGTCGGAAGTTTACATACCCATTAGCCAAATACATTTAAACTCAGTTTTTCACAATTCCTGACATTTAATCCTAGTAGAAATTCCCTGTCTTACGTCAGTTAGGATTACCACTTTATTTTAAGAATGTGAAATGTCAGAATAATGGTAGAGATTTATTTCAGCTTTAATTTCTTTCATCACATTCCCAGTGGGTCAAAAGTTTACATACATTCAATTAGTATTTGGTAGCATTACCTTTAAATTGTTTAACTTGGGTCAAACGTTTAGGATAGCCGTCCACAAGCTTCCCACAATAAGTTGGGTGAATTTTGTCCCATTCCTCCTGACAGAGCTGGTGTAACTGAGTCGGGTTTGTGGGCCTCCTTGCTCGCACATGCTTTTTCAGTTCTGGCCACAAATGTTCTATAGGTTTGAGGTCAGGGCTTTGTGATGGTCACTCCAATACCTTGACTTTGTTGTCATTAAGCCATTTTGCCACAACTCTGGATGTATGCTTGGGTTAATTGTCCATTTGGAAGACCCATTTGCGACCAAACTTTAACTTCCTGACTGATGTCTTGAGATGTTGCTTTGAAATATCCACATAATTTTTTTGCCCCATGATGCCATTTATTTTGTGAAGTGCACCAGTCCCTCCTGCAGCAATGCACCCCCACAACATGATGCTGCCACCCCTGCTTCACGGTTAGGATGGTGTTATTTGGCTTGCAAGCTTCCCCCTTTTTACTACAAACATAACGATGGTCATTATGGCCAAACAGTTCAAATTTTGTTTCATCAGACCAGAGGACATTTCTCCAAAAAGTACGATCTTTGTCCCCATGTGCAGTTGCAAACCATAGTCTGGCTTTTTTTATGGTTGCTTTGGAGCAGTGGCTTCTTCCTTGCGGATCGGCCTTTCAGGTTATGTCAATGTAGGACTCGTTTTACTGTGGATAAAGATACTTTGTACCTGTTTCCTCCAGCATCTTCACAAGGTCCCTTGTTGTTGTTGTTGGATTGATTTTCACTTTTCACACCAAAGTACGTTCATGTTTAAGAGACAGAACGCGTAGATGTCCTAACCGACTTGCCAAAACCATAGTTTGTTATCAAGAAATTTGTGGAGTGGTTGAAAAACAAGTTTTATTGACTCCAACCTAAGTGTATGTAAACTTCTGACTTCAACTGTACATAAAACTATCCCAACAGCAGTCCCAACACCTTATCTCTGCTACACCTTGCTATCAGCAGAGCCTTGTCTGGCAGCAAAACACTTAATTCAGCCTAATTTACTGCCTTTAAAAAAACATATATGGCTGACTTGCTTAAACAAATGTGGTTTCTAATGACATTTGAGATGTACATAAGGGGCATAAGGGGACGATGAGCAGATAAGAGGCAATTCATAATTTAGATTAAGACATTAATGAACGAGCTAGGACTGACGTAGTCAATATAACTTTGTTTTCAGATCATGGGCCATTCTTACAGTATTCTCCATGTTCACAAAGTCAGAACTGTAGGATAAATAAAGAGGGCATATAAGCAGACAATGAAAGCTCTTACAATATTCGATGATGACATTTCTCTAAAACAGGCTAAAGGCTACATGTGCACCACCAAGTCAGAACAGTAGGCAAAGTTATGAGGATAAAAGGGACCACATTTTGAGGGTGAAGCACATGGGCTACTAACAGCTTACTACACAACATACACTTAGTGTTACTTCCTTAGCTACAGTATACATATCTCACTGGCATATTACATAATGTTTGCAGCAGCATACAAGACATATTTGGACTTGTTGTACTGTGCTTACTTGAACAGGAAGATGGCGCAGCGGCCCTTTGTGGGCAAATTTTCTCATCAAAATTTGCCATTAAATTCTGCCATTCTCTGGATTTATGGTGCTTTCAAGACAACTGGGAATTTTGAAAAAAAAAACAAGGTAGAATCATGACGTCCGTGATCTTCAGGTCAGAGTTCTAGAAAGAGGCCGAGTTCCCGTCTTGGAATTCCGAGTTGGAGGACCATTCAAAACGGAACTAGTTTTTTTTCCAGAGTTCCCAGTTGTCTTGAACTCACTGAAGTCTGAGTTTTCCAAATTCAGAGTTTCCAGTTGTTTTGAACGTGGCAGAAGTCATGCTGGATTGACAACATGGCCAATGTTGAATGTTTTTATCATTTAAGCTTGGAAAAGAGACCCTTAATAGCAGGAATAGCAGGCAAGTGATTTTTTTTGCAATGCTTGCAGTTAGCCACTGATTTCTTCCAAACCATTCATTGTTGAATTTTCGACATCCAACTTGTTGCGTAATGTTAATGTCCAATGTCCAATGAGTACCGATACACTTTATCTATAATTTCTCTTTATGTGACAAGGATTGAAAAATATTTGCCAGTAGATTGTCGACTTGATTCATGACGACTGATAGTTAAGATTTTGAAAGTATGATGTTGACATGATCAGTCCAATCAAAGCTACGGTAGTTATAGTGCAATTTGACAGCATTATATCCGTGTCCAATGACCTTCAGCCTTCTTGGATGGGCACTTCTAATGTAACTCTATGGCAGCACCCATGGGCTTGAGTTTTCAATCTCTCCCCGTAGATCTTGCGGTGAAGTAGTGTCCCCATGAGTGAGAGAACACTGGAGCCAATCAAGGAGCAACTAGAGAACATTACCAACCCCTACGCTCCGTATTTTCCACTGGCTCCAATTACCATAGAAAGCACTGAGCTAGGCTGAAACACCTGCAGTTTGGAGCTGACTTAGTCAAGAAAGCAAAAAAGAGACCATGTTTGTATGCGGCTTTTTATTATTATTTTTTACATTGTTTGCAAGCTGATGACAAAATAACATGCAAAATAGGCAACAAAAATCAGGTGGGGCTCTGCCCACCTGCCCTGAATGATGGGTCGCCACTGATGGTTATATTTAGCACCTTCATATCAAAGATAAATACAGTGCATTCGGAAAGTACTCAGAACCCTTGAATTTTTCTACAATTTGTTACGTTACAGCCTTATTTAAAATTGAGTAAGTCATTTTTTCCCTCATCAATCTATACACTACCTCATAATGACAAAGCAAAAACAGTTTTTTATACATTTTGGCTAATTTATAAAAAACAGTTTTTGCTTTGTCATTATGAGGTATTTTGTGTACCCTTTACTCAGTACTTTGTTGAAGCACCTTTGGCAGTGATTACAGCCTTGAGTCTTCTTGGGTAGGATGCTACAAGCTTGGAATACCTGTATTAGTTTCACACATTTTTCTCTGCAGATCCTCTCAAGCTCTGTCAGGTTGGATGGGGAGCATCGCTTGCAAAGCTAGTTTTTTCTCTCTCCAGCGATGTTCGATCGATCGGGTTCAAGTCCGGGCTCTGGCTGGGCCACTCAAGGATATTCAGAGACTTGTTCTGAAGCCATTCCTGCATTGTCTTGGCTGTGTGCTTAGGGTCGTTGCCCTGTTGGAAAGTGAACCTATGCCCAAGTCTGAGGGCCTGAGCGATCTGGAGCTGGTTTTCATCAAGGATCTCTCTGTACTTTGCTCCGTTCATCTTTCCCTCGATCCTGACTAGTCTCCCAGTCCCTGCCTCTGAAAAACATCCCCACAGCATGACGCTGCCACCACCATGTTTCACCATAGGGATGGTGCCAGGTTTCCTCCAGATGTGACGCTTAGCATTCAGGCCAAAGAGTTCAATCTTGGTTTCATCAGACCAGAGAATCTTGTTTCTCATGGTCTGAGAGTCTTTAGGTGCCTTTTACTGAGGAGTGGCTTCTGTCTGGCCCCTCTACCATAAAGGCCTGATTGATATTTAATCCATTTTAGAATAAGGCTGAAACAAAATGTGAAAGAAGTCAAGGGGTCTGAATATTTTCTGAATGCACTGTATACCAGTTTAGTCTTTGGATTCATTTGCACTTCCTAAACTATCTCCACCTTCATGATATTCTGTATAGAACAAAGGAGCAATGAAATGCGAGTTCCTTTTAATGCAGCACTATTATCATTTGGAATTATTTCAAATCATGTTTTTTTCATCAACAAGAAATGTTCTAGCCTTTCACAAAATATTTGTCTCTTGTGCTTTTGTTGTGTGTGAGTGAATGCTCTCTTCACTCTCAGTCCCAACTAATTCCTTGAGAGTTTGCATATCATTCACATAGCTGGATATCTTCAATATTGATTGATGCCTATATTATTTTAACTGTACTTATCGTGGTAATTATTGATTGATTACTCTTCAAAATTGTATCCAATGACAACTGAATCAGTATATGGAAATGATAGTGTAATTATAGTACATTAGCAAAGGCTCTGGCTGTACCCAAAATAGACCACATGACAACCCTTGTTACCTATTTTTAATACTGTTGGCGTACAGTGTGTCACACCCAGAGGAAATTAAATGTCAGACATGTGTTATCACATTTATCATCACAGCTACCCTCTCAAAAAAGTATTCGCTACACTGACCACCAGTGTTAATTGCCTCATGGCCAACATAGATCACTTTCTCGCTCCACACAATGTTCTCTGTGCCTCTTTCACTGATTGGCCGAAGTAAATGTTGTCGTCGTTCTGCCTTGGACATGTCTGGTGCAATACTATGGGAGTGGATTACCAATTGTCTTCATTTTAGACCTCATTCAGCATGTGAGTGGTGGCTTGATTGTTGTGGTTGATTTATATGGCATTGATTTATTGAGCTTTTTAGATGTTATAACCTATTCATATTAAAAAGATCCATGTGATGAAAAGTTATTTTGGATTTTATAGCCCTGTTTATTCAAAAAAGTTTAAGGCCAACATTATGAGGGAAACTGTATCACACATCTGAGACAGGTTAAGTTCACTATACAAAGAAAACAAAAATGTTCTATGGACAAAGAGGAGAAATTATAATAGTAAAAATCAATTAATGAATCAGATTTATTGTGAAATGTATCTATATTGTATACATCAACCAGTCATGTCAAGGTGGCATAGATGACTATATAAAACGTATAACGTAAGCAAAGATAAAATAAATGCAATTCAATTTTAATAAATTGTAGGGATATCAAAACATTTTCTGTGGGGCACATTTACATTTTTTTAGGCTAAGTGTTGTCCTGCACAATTGTTTTCAGAGAGATAAAACAAAGGAGTAGTGGCAGTATAACATTTTCAGAACGAATACTATTACCACTCATCTGCAGTCAGTTAACACACAAAAAACACTTAATATCAATTGTAGCTTCAAACAGTGGCTGCGGTCCAAACACTTAAAATACACCCTCGTCCACTTACCCTCACCTTATGCCCTTGGGGGAATCTCAATGATTGGATGGCATTGAGGTAAAGTGAACTGTTGCACTTGCAATATAAAGACACTGGTTGCGGTCCAAACACTAAAAAGACACACCCTATCCCCTCAGTCCTCAAATGAAGTGGACACTTCTGATGACGTGTCATGACGTCTGACGAGAATAAACTTGCAGGGCAATTGGCGAGAGGAAGGAATGATTTTTAAATGGACCACCCTTGGCCGGAAATTCGTCACTCGTTCATCCCGCAATGATTGTGTTTTCAGCCACCGGTAGCTTGTGGTCTTGCTTTATATGCACCACAGTCAATTATGAGTGCATGTCTACTTATATTAAATATATAATTAATATAGGCTTACTGAATGAAAGCTAGCAAATGAATTAGCTAACTAACATTTGCCTGCCTAGCTGGAACCTCTGAAGAAGGTTTTTTATTTCAAGATTTTTTATTTCTACAATTTCCAAAAGATAACCAAACAAAAACACATTTACTTTTTACAAGACGTGTTTGTATCGTCATGTGCATTAGTAGCACCATTTCAAACTTATTTGCATTTGTTTCTACTTACATTTGTATGTTGACTTCTCCATTGACGTTGTTTTTAAGTTTTGACAGACGTTTCTTAGCGGATGTACTATTGTCACGAATTGAATTATGGGGAGTTTCAGGCCCCGGAGTGAACATAATTGTACACTTGCAAAGCCGACTAAACACGAGGGCTGAGGGGCTTACGTTGCAAACTTCCCTTGCTTGGCTAATCATTTGGACTGCCCTCCTTTTACCTCAATGCCATCCAATCATTGAGGTTGTCATAAGCAGTCAAGGAGTTGTCAAGAAGATGTCAAGGATTTTCTGGTCATAAATTAGAACCTGATACATTCATCAGTTTTACAAGTAACACGATCCACAGCTACCCAGTCTAGCCTTGCTGCTCTAGCCTCTCAGGGGCCACCGTCTTAAAATGTGGCGCGAGCCATTCAAATTGAATAAAAGGGGATGATATCAAATGACTGATGCGATCTAGCCAGAATGAACAGAACAAGCCAATCCTTCTTTTGGTGCTGGTGTCATTGGAGTAGTGGGGGCGATTAGAATAAGGCCCGTGTGGGAGGCCCCTAATGCTGAGCTGAGCACTACTACAGCTCTGCTATAGGTCCCCTCTAAACATAATGTCATCAGACGTAACAAAGGGAAGTAACGTTATGTTTCCCCCTCCCTTCCAAACTCTTCTCAAAAAGGCCAGATGACACGAAGGTCTTATGTTGTCCCCTCTTAAATAAAGCTCAGCAGGGGGCGCGGAAGAGGGGAGACTTTCATCGGCACCACATCCACCACGACAGGACTATACAGTACATCCTGTGACATTGAGGCTCTTTGGGAGAAGACAATTCATATCCACAGAAGGTTTGTTTTTTAATGATCTATGCATGCTGTTCCTCTTATTAGTCCAGCTGTTTGGAACTCATTGTCTCATCACTAATATCTGACTACATATACTGTAGCTACTATCTACTACTATACAAATACATATTCAAGATGAAAAATGTATTACTGTCAAGAGTAAACATAATTGACATTGATTTTCTGAGCCATTGAGAAATGTGAGACATTGCGTAGCTTTTTCAAACCAGAATTAAATCTAGCAGAATTTATTTGAGTCCATGTTAACTAATTAGATGTGTCTTTTCTTCTAGGAAATGAATGTGGCTCTTATTCATGATAAGCTTTTTATAAAAGATCTCTGGGAACAAAAAATTGCTAAACACGACCAAAGGACAGAAACTGAAGACATGAGGAAGAAAAATAGTGCTCTCACCAAGTAAGAATTGTTGGACATTCTGAAGGGATACACTTTTGTGCTATAAGAATACTGCACAGGATATGAGGAAAGGTTACTCAAGGGAAACAAAGGTCTATTTATTTATGTTTTTGCAGAACTTTTCTTCTTCATATTTGGATTAGGAATACATCCTGCTATGAGTGATAAAACTTACACAATTTAGGCGATATCACTTTCGACGCACATGTTACATGTATGTAACAGATCATGATTTTGTTACGAGCAAAATGTTAACACTAAGGGCATCTCAGGACAACTTACACTGACAATCATATTAAAGTACTTGGCCATAAGAATCTCTAACCACAAAAGCAAGAGTGCACTCTAATATCTCATAACCCCATGGCTTGTCCGTAGCTAGTCCATGTAATCATGTGTATATCCCTGATTTGAGAAGGACTGGAAAAACTTTAGGGAATCCGATATGATAATCAGAAAGTGTTGAGTGATATTAGGGGATGCCATATTCCATGCTTAGCTGTCCTACAATAACCTGTGCTGCTTTAAGGTTAGAGGATTATCAGACACAGCAGTGTCATAGCAGTGTCACAGCAGCAACAAATGCAATAAGCCAAGTAGATGTGAGGAAGGTGGCAGAGCCATCCTCACAATACTGGGCACAAGAGCATGGTGTCACAAATAATAAACCCATTGGAATTCCTAGAGGAATTGTTGTAGAAATTTTGCCTGGGTGCCCGTTTGTTTCTGCACTCTTGCTAATGAAGTAGGTAAAAGCACAAACAGATCTGTAACCAGGCTAGAAAAAATCCATTGTCTTAACAATACACATACAATTAAGTAGCCTAAACATATGGCTTATGGAATGTGTCCGACTTTTAAAAAATTATAATACTTTGTCTTCACATAGGCTGCGAGACGAATGGCACCGAAGGCTTGAGAGTCGAACAAAACATCTGAAGAAATTAAACGACGAACTTCTGAGGAAGAGCAAACTTGCCAAACAGGCAGATGACACATAACGGAGTGTTGCATTTGTCCCCTCTGTTCTCGTGAAGAGTGATGTATTTTTTCTGATATCAATAAAAAACATGTTTTATCATGATCACTCCTGTTTTGTCTCACACTGAGGGAAGATTCACTATTGAGCATACTTTTTAGTCCAGCATTATCTATACTTAGGTTTAAGGCTTACGCATAGGCTTAAGTAGGCTTAAGTGAACGAAGTGTACACACTTGCAGTTAAAACAGGTTGAAGAGTGTTGGAAACTGACCCGAGGAGTTCAGTTTTCTCAAGTGTATTCTAGTATCACTGTAAAAGGACTGCAGAAGTCAACTATATAAATTGTGCCATTTCTACATGGAACAATGACACTATTGGTATGAATATAGGAAGTTTTACTGAGATCATGTATAAAAATATCAAAGTAAATGTTAGTTTGGGACAGATTACGTTGGTAAATATGCCAAATGATTTTGTAAGTTGATTTATTTCTGTTGGAAAATACTCAGTATCCTAAGCAGTCGGTGAAGGCGTGTAGGTATTTATCACTTTATAAACTATAGGCTAGCGGCTATGAGTAGATATTTTTAAATTCTAAGGCCTAAGACACTTATGCTGATATATTTGTGATACCTCCTCAGGAGCAGCCGAAGCATCACCTAGAGGCGGGTGCTACACTGTTGTCGGTGGTGCACTAAGACATTCAGAGGAAGTATGGGGGAATGAATGTTGAAGATGGCAAGGTGCCTTGAAGAAGAGCCTGTCTGTCAGGCTGACTTTCTCCCGGACCCTGGCTACTGTAACTATCAATACCCTTATCTTCACTCAATCCTGCCTTTCCGAACTGCCTCTACTTCTATCTGAAGTAGGCTAGAGACACCATTTGCGTTACATTTTTTTTATATAGCTATAAATTGCTGTGCCTGTTTATTCTTTTGCTTTGCAAGTTATAGGGACTACAATGGAAATAAGTCTCTGACTTTTGTGATATCCTTGTCATGTTTAAAAAAATATATATTTACTGTGTTCTATGTATTAACTGGTAATTAGAAATATATCTATCTACCTCTATATTCCAGTGAAATTGTCAGCCACTTGTTTTGGTAGACATATTAGCCACTCTAAAATATGCAGTTTTGTCACAAAACACAATACCACAGATGTCTCAAGTTTTGAGGGAGCGTGCAATTGGCATGCTGACTGCAGGAATGTCCAACAGAGCTTTTGCCAGAGAATGGAATGTTCATTTCCCTACCATAAGCTACCTCCAAGAGAATTTAGAGAATTTGGAAGTACGTCCAACCGGCCTCACAACTACTACGTGTAACCATGCCAGCCCAGGACCTCCACGTCCAGCTTCTTCACCTGCGGGATTTTCTGTAATAAAGCACTTCGGTGGGGAAAAACTCATTCCGATTGGCTGGGCCTAGCTCCCAAGTAGGGACTAATGAATTTATTAAAATGTTCTGATCTCTTTATATGAACTGTAACTCAGTAAAATCTTTGAAATTGTTGAGTGTTGCATTTATATTTTTGTTCAGTGTAGTTAGAACAAGTTGTCAGAGCACTACCACTGTGACATATTCACACAATGAATAGCCTAAAATATTGGAATATCTCAGCTGTTCGCTATTACTGTACCGACCACTTGTCAGTCTATAGAGTAGTCCTAGCCAATTTTGCATGCTGGTATTATTTTCCAAGACCAATGCTAGGTGGTACAAACATTTTCAATTACAGAATGGTCAAAGAACATAAAACATATAACACAAGAAGATCATTGAAATTAAGTAAATACAGCACAACTAGAGGGCACAAGGCTCCCCAAACACTTCTGACATGCAGCCATTTGCACCCAACAGGTGGTCTGAAGGGCATTCATTATCATGTCATGTGTACTCTCTGTGGTAGGCAAATATCTGACTGACAGCAGTGGCAAAATGTGTTTACTGCCCTGTCAAACTACAGATGCTATGCCACTGTATCACACTCAAAATATTGTTTCCTGGTGCCAATGCTGAAAGATGTTGTCATGAGCATGATTCACTGCTACTCAGCAATAGCCCAGGTTCTCACCCTGTGTATCTTGTAGTATGAGAGTCAAAGTCTAGACCCACATTGACAAAAAAATAAAATCCCAACTCATTATAGCAAAATAGGTATTATAATAAAGGCAAAGTCAGTTATGCAAAGTAAACAGCTATATGCGGCCAACTTATCACATCATATCGTTGAGTCTCAGTTTAAAGTAAGCCATAACAGTTGGAGTGTCAGGGTTTACCAGAATTGGACCCAGAAGCAGACCAGGACAAGGTGAGTATAAAGATGGTGAGTATTTATTAATCAATTAGAACGTGGAGGTAGATAGTTTCGGGTGGAGGTGGGTTGATGGGAGTGGATAGGCAGATCCAATGGATAACACACTGGCGACGAGCAGACAGGGATGGGTTCCGGGTGAATGGCTGTAGACAAAACAAACGGTGGTAAGTTAAAGGCAAGCAAGACGTACAAAAGAATAAAACAAAACAAACTATAAACTGGAGGCTGGTTCGTGGGCACAACATACTGTTCATGGCTAACGATCCGGCAGGGAATGGATGTCAGGTCAGAGCTTTTGAAGGTGAGAGGTGATGATCAGGACTGGTGTGCAGATTACTGATGGGATACAGGTGCGGGTGAACATCGATCTCCCAACAAGCTAATTCGCCCGGCAACCAGACAGGGTGCGTTCCATGACACCGGAAACACACTCCAGGACAGAAACACAGGCAAACACAGACTCAGGAAGCGGGATTCGTGACATGGAGAGTCTGACCTTAAACATCACCACTCAAAGTACAATTTTATTTATACACTACCGGTCAAACGTTTTAGGCATTCTCTCAACTAGCTTCACCTGGAATGCTTTTCCAACAGTCTTGAAGGAGTTCCCACAAATACTGAGCACTTGTTGACTGCTTTTCCTTCACTCTGCGGTCCGACTCATCACAAACCATCTCAATTTGGTTGAGGTCTGGGGATTGTGGAGGCCAGGTCTTCTGATGCAGCACTCCATCACTCTCCTTCTTAGTAAAATAGCCCTTACACATTCTTGAGGTGTGTTGGGTCATTTTTATGTTAAAAAAACAAATTATTGTCCCACTAAGCCCAAACCAGATGGGATGGCGTATCGCTGCAGAATGCTGTGGTGGCCATGCTGGTTAAGTGTGCCTTCCAAATAAATCACAGACAATCAACCTTGCTAGCTAGCCAGCTAGCCCCCGAATAGCAGCACTGTAGAAACTATTACACTCGACTTGATTAGTGTAGTGTCAACATCGCAGCCACTGCCTTCCAAATAAATCACAGACAGTGTCACCAGCAAAGCACCCCCACACCATAACACCTCCTCCTCCATGCTTTACATTGGGAAATACACATGCGGAGATCATCTGTTCACTCGCACCACGTCTCTCAAAGACACATCAGGTGGAATCAAAAATATCCAATTTAGACTCCAGACCAAAGGACTAATTTCCACTGGTCTAATGTCCATTGCTCATGTGTCTTGGCCCAAGCAAGTCTCTTCTTCTTATTGCTGTCCTTTAGTAGTGGTTTCTTTGCAGCAATTCGACCATGAAGGCTTGATTCACAGTCTCATCTGAACAGTTGATGTTGAGATGTGTCTGTAATTTGAACTCTGTGAAGCATTTGTTTGGGCTGCAATTTCTGAGGTTGGTAACTCTAATGAACTCATCCTCTGCAGCAGAGGTGACACTGGGTCTTTCATTCCTGTGGTGGTCCTCATGAGAGCCAGTTTCATTATAGCGCTTAATGGTTTATGCGACTGCACTTGAAACTTTTAAAGTTCTTGAAATGTTCCGTATTGACTGACCTTCATGTCTTAAAGATATGATGAACTGTCTTTCTCTTTGCTTATTTGAGCTGTTCTTGCCATAATATGGACTTGGTCTTTTACCAAATAGGGCTATCTTCTGTATACCACCCCCACCTTGTCACAGCACAACTGATTGGCTCAAATGCATTAAGAAGGAAAGAAATTACACAAATGAACTTTTAAGAAGGCACACCTGTTAATTGAAAAGTATTCCAGGTGACTACCTCATGAAGCTGGTTGAGAGAATGCCAAGAGTGTGCAAAGCTGTCATCAAGGTACAGGTTGGCTATTTGAAGAATCTCAAATATAAAACATATTTAGATTTGTTTAACACTTCTTTGTTTACTACATGATTCCATTTGTGTTATTTCATAGTTTTGATGTCTTCACTATTATTCTTCAATGTAGAAAATAGTACAAAATAAAGAAAAACCCTTGAATGAGTAGGTGTTCTAAAACTTTTAACTGATAGTGTACACCAATATACCACCTGGACCCAGGCCCACTCAATCAGTGTTCCAAATCAGACATTATTTGTCTTTTTACCAAAACACAGTACTTGATTTGGGCAGGAGCTCAGTGGAATTGAGTACTGGCACCTCAAATTGTCTTCTGCTTGACTTCCTCCACCTCCTATAGAATATTAGCTCAAAAGTATTGAGGAGTTCCTGCACCTAAATAAAAATGCTACTGGCACCCAAAATGAGTACCGGCCCCTATTTCAGTCCAAGTCAAGCACTGGCCTAAACAGGCATATGCCATCAGATAGAATTCATAGCAAGAAGTAGGATGGGGTGGGAAAGGGATATATACTGAATAAAAATATAAATGCAACATGCAACAATTTCAAAGATCTTACTGAGTTACAGTTCATATGATAAAATCTGTCAATTTAAATTAATTAATTAGGCCCTAATCTATGGATTTCACATGGCTGGGCAGGGGTGCAGCCATGGGTGGGTCTGGGAGGACATAGGCCCATTCACTTGGAAGCCAGGCCCACCCACTGGGGAGTCAGGTCCAGCCAATTAGACAGAAATACCCCACCCCCCAAAGACATTTCCGCCGGTGAAGAAGCCGGATGTGGTCTTCGGCTGGTTGGACGTACTGCCAAATTCTCTAAAATTACATTGGACGCAGCTTATGGTAGAGAAATGGACGTTCCTGCAGTCAGCATGCCAATTGCACACTCCCTCAAAACTGGAGACATCTGTGGCATTATGTTGTGTGACAGAATTGCACATTTTAGAGTGGCCTTTTATTGTCCCCTGCACAAGGTGCACTTGTGTAATGATCATGCCGTTTAATCAGCTTCTTGATAATCCATCCACCTGACAGGTGTGGCATATCTTGGCAAAGGAGAAATGCTCACTAAATGCTCACTGTAAACACATTTCTGGGAAACATGGGACCAACACTTTATATTTTTGTTCAGTGTATATTGACAATAATAATAATAGTAATAAATGTTATTTGGCAGATGCCTTTCAGGACAGTCAAGAACATTGTACATTAAAAGTAGGCCTACATAGAATCTACTGCTGTACATAAAATCTATTTAATGTAGACCTATGTAATGACATTGAATTATGGTTGATTATTAACCAGGAAAAACAAAGCCTTCAATTCTTTTTAAAGAGACCCCAAATAGAAAAGGATGCTGGAGCATTTGTTAAGTTATTTGATGTCAGTGATTTCACTATGAAGGGCCTCCAGTCACCCTCTATATCAATCACTGATTATACCAATCTAATCAAGGGTCATAAAGACAGTTTCAGTATATTCACAGACAATTCTAAAGATGATTTTGATAAACTCATTAAGCTTAAAGATGATTTGATGGTCAAAAATGAATTCCACTACAGCCCCATTGATGTGACTGGGGAGCTTGTTCAGTCCTCCTTTTTCTGTAGTCCACGATCAGCTCCTTTGTTTTCCTCACGTTGAGGGAAAGATTGTTGGCATGGCACCACACTGCCAGGTCTTTGACCTCCTCACTATAGGCCGTCTCATCATTGTCGGTGTTCAGGCCTACCACCATTGTGTCGTCAGCAAACTTAATGATGGTGTTGAAGTCGTGCTTGGCCATGCAGTCGTAGGTGAACAGGGAGTAAAGGGAGTACAGGAGGGGACTAAGCACGCACCGCTGAAAGGCTCCCGTGTTGAGGATCACTGTGGCCGATGTGTTGTTGCCTACCCTCCTTTTCGGTGAAAAGTAGTACAAGACGGTGGTTCCGACCAAGATCACTGTTAAGGCTACAGGATGGCCTGACTTGATTTGGAGTACTTCCAGATCTATCTCCCTTTGTCACGCTTCCTGCTCCATATCTTTTAATTGAGTGACAGGAGCACATTCTTCTTCTTCTTCTTGTCTGCCTGCACATTCTCTTTCCCTTTCTTCAGGGCGTTTCAGGCATTTGGAAATTGCTCCCAAGGATGATCCAGACCTGTGGAGGTCTACAGATTCTTTTCTGAGGTCATGGCTGATTTTCACATGATGTCAAGCAAAGAGGCACTGAGATTGAAGTTAGGCCTTGAAATACATCCACAGGTACACCTCCAATTGACTCAAATTACATCAATTAGCCTATCAGAAGCTTCTAAAGCCGTGACATAATTTCTGGAATTGCTGTTTAAAGGCACAGTCAAGTTAGTGTATGTAAACTTCTGACCCACTAGACTTGTGATGCAGTGAATTATAAGTTAAATAATCTGTCTGTAAACAATTGTTGGAAAATTACTTGTCATGCACAAAGTAGATGTTCTAACTGCCTTGCTAAAACTATAGTTAGTTAACAAGAGATTTGTGTAGTGGTTGAAAAATGAGTTTTCATGACTCCAACATAAGTGTATGTAAACTTCCGACTTGAACTGTAAACCCTTAAAACATAGAAGGAATTAACTTCAAAACAATGGTTATTTTGCATTTGACTGTAACGTCTACTCCCGAGTGGTGAAGCGGTCTAAGGCCCTGCATCTCAGTGCTTGAGGGGTCACTATAAACACCCTGGTTCAATTCCTGGCTATATCACAACCTGCCGTGATTGGGAGTCCTATAGGGGGGTGTACAATTGGCTCAGTTTTGTCCGGGTTTGGCCGGTGTAGGCCGTCATTGCAAATAAGAAGTTGTTCTTAACTGACTTGCTTAGTTAAAACCTGTTAGAGATTGGGCTACTTCTTTCAACATTCTGTTAAAAATCGCGCAACATTTCAACGTCCTGCTACTCATGCCAGGAATATAGTATATGCATATGATTAGTATGTGTGGATAGAAAACACTCTGGTTAAACTGGTTAAACCACGACTGTGACTATAACAGGACATGTGTCTCGGGGAAAACCCCAAGGAAAACTGATCACACAAAAGAAAAAAATATCAATGCGCCAGTTGCCTGTATTGTCTATGGCAAGAGAAAATAGATAGCTCCCAGTTGACAATTCCTACAGCTTCCACACGATGTCGCCAGTCTTGGCAATTGGTGTGACGTTATTCCTTGGTTCAACGAAGAAGAGGCACGTCCTGTCATCACTGCATCACAAAGGAAGTTTTGGCAGAGAGAATATCGACCATCGTCTCAAGACTTACTGCTATTGAATACAGATCGCCCCGTGATGAATTCGATCGCGTATTAACGTTTACTAATACCTAAAGTTGGATTACAGAAGTAGTTTGAAGTGTTTTGTCAAAGTTTATAGGCAACTTTTTTAATTTAAAAAAATAACGTTGCGTTTAGAAAAAGTGTTTTTTCCTGTCTTCATAAATGGACATTTTGGGTATACAAGGACCGATTTAATCGAAAAAAAAGACCCCATTGTGATGTTTATGGGACATATAGGAGTGCCAACAAAGAAGCTCGTCAAAGGTAATGAATGTTTTATATTTTATTTCTGCGTTTTGTGTAGCGCCGGCTACGCTAATTCTTTTGTTTACGTCCCCTTCAGGTATTTCGGGGTGTTGCATGCTATCAGATAATAGCTTCTCATGCTTTTGCCGAAAAGCATTTCAAAAATCTGACTTGTTGGCTAGATTCACAACGAGTGTAGCTTGAATTGAGTACCCTGCATGTGTGTTTTAATGAACGTTTGAGTTTTAACGAGTGCTATTAGCATTTGGCGTAGCGCATTTGCATTTATTGTTGGCAAGGTGGGACGCTAGCGCGTCGGGTTGCCCAGAGAGGTTAAATATATATTTTTTAAATACTCCCATTCCTCCCCTCCGGCATTCGACGTCGCCGGTATACTAACCACCAGTCCTGGGATCCATCATTATTCACACCTGGCATCCATCATTACTCACACCTGGCATCCATCATTATGCACACCTGCAGATAATTTTGATACTCACCTGGACTCCATTTCTTTTCTGATTACCTTCCCTTTATCTGTCACTCCCTTGGGTTCCTTCATTAGTCGGTATTGTTCCTGTGTACATGCATTATCGCCACTGTTGTGGTGTCTTGGTTCATGTTTGTTGTTTTATTAAATGTTGCACATGCTTCTCGACTCACAGCGTCTACTTTACAGAATACCGACTCCAACTATGGAAGCAGCAGGAACTTTGAATATTTCTGACGGTCGACGAACAGGGTTACCTTCTACTTCAACACCATAACCAGCTGGCACAACTGGGGACGGCTATGGAGGAGGTTCTTTGCGGTTTGAAATGTCTCAAACACACCCAGGAGGTGTTGCCTTCAACCAGCGGAGAATACTCTACAACCAGTCGACCCAGCAAACCAGCACAACAGCCCATTCAGCAACCTGCTCAGGTCAGCTATGGCCATTTTTCCCTCCCGGATAAGTATGATAGTACACCATCCACAAGCCGTGGCTTCCTACTTCAGTGCTCCCTCTACTTTACACACCAGTTGGGAGCCCCCACCATCAAGAGGTCCAACGTTGCCACGGTTATTACTCTACTGACTGGCGGGTGTTGGAATGGGCTACGGCCATCTGGGAGACAGGATTCCTGTTAGGGGTTCATGGCTCTGTTTTAAATGTATTTTTGATAATTCCCCAGAGGGTAATGCTCTATGGCAATTACGACAGGGGGACATGTCAGCTTATGAGTACGCGTTCACCTTCCGGACAGTAGCAGCATCCAGTGGATGGAATGAGCCGGCGCTTCGTACGCTATTCAGAAGAGGTTTACTCAAAGAAGTCCAGATGGAACTGGCCTGTTGAGACGACAACCTCACCCTGGACACACTTATTGCGATGGCCGTCTGGATGACCAACTTCAGGAGAGCCGGTACTCATCGCTTCTCTCCTTTCCTCAGTGAACACTCGGGATCAGAGCCTGAACCCATGGAGGTAGATGTCCCACACCTCAGAGGACTTAACGAAATCACCACAAAGTATCGGTACAATCTCCCATTGGTGCCATCAAATACCTCCGCAGGGCCCAGTTCTTTCCAAATTCAAATCAGCGTCTCCGTTACAATTACTAACATAAATTATCACACAATCAATATTAGTCACAAAATAATAACTTAGGTTCCTCAGTAAATGTCCCGTACCTCGGGCATAAAAAAAATCCATGAACCCAAGTGACCTCAGGCACGCAATTGTCCATTCATAAAGATGAAGCGTATAACAAGAACCATGTGAAATTCAGCACCATGCACATTCCCGGCCACACAACAACACAAATAAAGATTCACGATTTACAATGCCTTCGGAAAGTACTCAGACCCCTTGAATTCTTCCACATTTTGTTACAACCTTATTCTAAATAATAATAATGACAAAGCAAAAACACATTAAAATTAAAAAAAGAAATACCTTATGTAAATACGTATTCAGACCCTTTGCTATGAGACTCAAAATTGAGCTCCGGTGCATCCTGTTTCCATTGATCATCCTTGAGATGTTTCTGCAACTTGATTGCAGTCCACCTGTGGTACATTAAATTGATTGGACATGATTTGGAAAGTCACTCACCTGTCTATATAAGGTCACACAGTTGACAGTGCATGTCAGAGCAAAAAGCAAGCCATGAGGTTGACGGAATTGTCCCTAGAGCTCTGAGACAGGATTGTGTCGAGGCACAGATCTGTGGAAGGGTACCGAAAAATGTCAGCAGCATTGAAGGTCCCCAAGAACACAGGGGCCTCAATCATTCTTAAATGGAAGAAGTTTGGAACCACCAAGACTCTTCCCACAGCTGGCCACCCGACCAAACTGAGAAATCGGGGGAGAAGAGCCTTAGTCACCTCCCTAACCAAGAACCCGATGGTCACTCTGGAAGAAACCTGGCACCATCCCAACGGTGAAGCATGGTGGTGGGAGCATCGTGATATGTGGATGTTTTTCAACGGCAGGAACTGGATGACAAGTCAGAATCAAAGGAAAGATGAACGGCGCAAAGTACAGAAAGATCCTTGATGACAACCTGCTCCAGAGCGATCAGAACCTCAGACTCGGGCGAAGGTTCACCTTCCAACAGGACAACAACCCTAAGCACACAGCCTAGACAACGCAGGAGTGGCTTGGGACAAGTCTCTGAATGTCCTTGATTGGCCCAGCCAGAGCCCGGACATGAACCCGATTGAACATCTCTGGAGAGACCTGAGACCCTCAGCTGTGCTGAGATGCTCCCCATCCAAACCTGACAGCGCTTGAGAGGATCTGCAGAGAAGAATGTTAGAAACTCTCGAAATACAGGTGCGCCAAGCTTGTATATCATCATACCCAAGAACACTTGAGACTGCCAAAGGTGCTTCAACAAAGTACTGAATAAAGTGTCTGTATACTTGTGTAAATGTATTATTTCAGTTTTTTATATTTTTTATGAATGTGTGGACTCATAGTGTTTAACAAGATTTTGAAGGACTGCCTCATCTCTGTACCCCACACATACAATTATCTGAAAGGTCCCTTAGTCGAGCAGTGCATTTCAAACACAGATTCAACCACAGACCAGGGAGATTTTCCAATGCCTCGCAAAGAAGGGCACCTGTTGGCAGATGGGTAAAACACAAAAAAGCAGACATTGAATATCCCTTTGAGCATGATAGAGTTATTAATTACACTTTGGATGGTGTTTCAATATACCCAGTCAACGCAAAGATACAGACATCCTTCTGTAACTGTTAAGGTTCCAGAGTTTAATGGTTGTAATAGAAACCTGAGGATGGCTCAACAACATTGTAGTTAATCCACAATATACTAACCTAATTGACAGAGTTAAAAAAAGGAAGTTTGTACAGAAAACAAATATTCTGAAACATGCATCCTGTTTGCAACAATTCACTTTTTGTCCTGAATACAAAGTTTTATGTTTGGGGCAAATCCAACACAACACATTACTGAGTACCTCTCTCCTTAAATTCAAGCATAGTGGTAGCTACATCATGTTTTGGATAATGTGGTGTAAAGTTACAAATTAGACATGCCATGCATGTTGTTACTTAGAGTACTGTCTATTGTTATATGATAGTGTTTTTTCTACTGATACAAACTGTCTTTGAGTAACTTAGTCATGTGGCCAAGGGCCGTTTGGGGGTGACCACAGTGAGTGATACATCCTGTTATTTTGGTATCCACCAAGGGCACAGCTGTGTGGAGATATGCAAGAGAACAGAAACTAGCTGGAGCAGCAGCACCTAAATATAAGCAAAAAATAGTAACAAAACATCACTTGTCTGCACTCTATTCCTCCACCTATGTCTTCACACATCTGCTAACTGCCACGTAGACAGAGGTTGTACTTTTCTATAAAAGCTGAAACCCAACTCCGTTTGTTGGGCTCCTAACTCTGCACCATTGAGTGATTTGTTTACCACTTCAGGTTTAAAAGTCTTCTAATAAAGTTGATGTTTTAAGAATCTACAGTCTCTCTTCATTTGGGTTAGAAATTCCACAACAATTCTTGGAGACAAGGATGAGATGGCTAATTCCACTTGCTGATCGTTCCCAGGGACACCAAGGTTAACTGTGCATAGAGGCTAGGTTAGACGTGGCTCAGGGAGCCCACACTCCAATTGAGAGGAGCAGAAGGGAACTGCCTCGGACCCGGCAGGGAGTGAGGCGCCATCCCGAAAATACAGAGTTAAGGGTGAGACTGATTTTCTTAAACACAACCTCCAATTGGGGAAAGTTCTGTTAACTTTTAGAAAATCTTGTTCTAGAAACAGGTTATGTGTGTTAGAGATACCAGGACAGTCCTGTTGAAAGAGATTCCATGATAAGATCCTGAGGTACTATAGAGATACCAGGACAGGATCCTGATGAAAGTATTCCAGGACAAGATCCTGAAGTAATATGCCATGGGTTACGATCGTTAGATGTAAATGCATGAGCTATGTGATTCCAGAAGGTTAAAACATTTGTTATTGTAAAAAATAAGGAATCAATTAAACAGTTGATTATAATTGGGATTTGACTGTGGTGGAAGAAGAGGAGGACCAATGTGCAGCTTGGTAAGTGTCCATATTAATAATTTATTTTCATGAACACAAAAACAAAATAACGAGAACGAACTAAACAAAACAGTCCTGTCTGGTGTCATACACAAAGACAGAAAACAATCACCCACACCACACAGGTGGGAAAAGGCTACCCAAGTATGATTCTCAATCAGAGACAACTAACGACACCTGCCTCTGATTGAGAACCATACCAGGCCAAACACAAAAATACCACATAGAAAAAGGAACATACCCACCCAACTCACGCCCTGACCATACTAAAACAAAGACAAAACAAAAGAACTAAGTTCAGAAAGTGACAACTTGTGACAAAGTGACAACTTCTTATGGGCAGGTAGGACAGTAATGTCCCACCTGGCCAACATCCAGTGAAATTGCAGAGTGCGAATTTCAAATGACAGAAATAGAAATATTTAACATTCATGAAAATACAAGTATTATACATCAAAATAAAGAGTAACTTCTTGTTAATCCAGCCGCTGTGTCAGATTTCAAAAAGGCTTTACGGCGTAAGCACACCATGCGATTATCTGAGGACAGCACGCCGCATACAAACACATGAAAAACATTTTTCAACCAGGCAGGTGCGACACGAAAGTCAGAAATAGCGATATAATAAATGCCTTACCTTTGAAGATCTTCTTTGGTTGGCACTCCAAAAGGCCCCAGTTACATCACAAATGGTCCTTTTGTTCGATAAAGTCCTTCTTTATATCCATAAAAACTCAGTTTAGCTGGCGCGCTTCATTCAATAATCCACTGGTTTCTCTTCTTCAAAATGCATACAAAATGAATCCCAATAAACTTATCCAAACAAGTCAAACAATGTTTAGAATCAAACCTCAGGAACCCTAATACGTAAATAAACAAAATTTAAGATGGAGAATAGTAATGTTCATTACCGGAGATAAATAACAAAGAACGCGCTTTCACCCACGCGCTTGGAAACACTACAGCCAAAATGGGAGCCACTTAGGAAAACTACAACATCTAGCTTATTTTTCCAAAAACCAGCCTGAAACTCTTTCTGTTCTATTGAATACGCAATTGTCCGGTTGAAATACTATCAACAATTGACAACCTGAGGATGCATTATAAACATTGCTTGACATGTTTCGACAACCTTTACTGGTACTATTAGGATGTATTCGTCTGCATGTTTTGACCGCCTTTGAGCCAGTGGAATACTGAACAAAACTGAGTTTTTGGGATATAAAGAGTGACTTTATCGAACAAAACTAACATTTATTGTGTAGCTGGGACTCTTGTGACTGCAACCATATGAAGATCTTCAAAGGTAAGTGATTAATTGTATTGCTATTTCTGACTTTTGTAATTCCTTTACTTGGTTGTAAAATGTTTGTATGCTTTTGTAAGCAGGGCGCTGTCCTCAGATAATCGCATGGTATGCTTTCGCCATAAAGCCTTTTTGAAATCTGACAAAGCGGCTGGACTAACTTCTCTAGGTTAGGGGGGAGCATTCTGAATTTTGGATGAAAAGTGTGCCCAAATTAAACTGCCTTCTACTCAGGCCCAGAAGATAGGATATGCATATAATATATGCATATATGCATATAATTGTTAAAATAGTGTATGTGAGTATAACAGAACTGATTTGGCAGGCGAAAACCTAAGAAAAATCCATTCAGGAAGCAGGATCTTTTTTGTTACTGTAGTTTTCTATTCAATGCCATTACATTACAGTATCCATTGATTTAGGACTCAAATTGCAGTTCCTATGCCTTCCACTAGAAATTGTTTCAGACTTGTATTCTGAAAAATGAGGGAGTAAGAGCAGTCTGAATGAGTGGACCCTGCAGTGTCACAGAGCTTTTTCATGCGTGCGACTGAGAGTGCCTTTCTTGTTTACCTTTTATATTGACAACGTTATTGTCCGGTTGAAATATTATCGATTATTTAGGCTTAAAACAACCCGAGATTTGAATATAAACATCGTTTGACATGTTTCTATGTTACATGTTACGGATACAATTTGGAATTTTTTGTCTGCCTGTTGTGACTGCGTTTGAACCTGTGGATTACTGAAGAAAACGCGCGGACAAAATTGAGGTTTTTGGATATAGAGAGAGACTTTATCAAACAAAACAAACATTTATTGAGTAAATGAATGTCTTCTGAGTGCAACCATATGAAGATCATCAAAGGTAAGTGATGATGGCGATGAAAATGCATTTGGCAGTTCATCTACTTCAATTCGGTAAATGGCACTGTGTGCTCTTTTCAAAGGATGGATCCCAGTCGGTTATGGGTTATGGGATACAGGGGGTCGAGGGTGGTCTGCCGGGCATTGGGATGACAAACCAACTCGGGATGAGGAGGGCTTTTAGCGGGTGGAATAGTAGGGACCAATTGGAGGTTTACTTAGTAGAAAGGCAAAGATCATGGTACAGCTATATAGACACTCAGTCATCATGTTACTTTTTAATGGTACGTTTACAAACATACATTTTGATAAAAAGAATTGAAAGTTTTGTCTCATTATGGTAGGTGGTGAAATAAGTATAGCCAGTTACAATTGTAATGGCCTAGCAGATAATAAGAAAATACAATCAGTATTTACCTGGATAAAAGAGAAGGAATATAATATATATTGTTTACAGGAAACACATTCAACAGTTTGAGATGAAGTTTTGTGGAAAAAGAACTGGGGGGGGGGATATACTTCTCCCATGGGTAAAGAAATTCAAAAGGGGTGATGGTTTTAATTAACAATAATTTTGATCCAAATGTGCAAATTGTCCAAACAGATCCTCAAGGTAGATGGATTATTTTGAATATGTTATTGGACAATAAACAGATATGGCTTATTAAACTATACGGTCCGAATAATGATGATCCAAGCTTCTTTGGACATATATATAAGAATCTATCAACTCTACAAGCAACACTGGACTCCATTATTATGTTGGGAGATTTTAATACGGTCTTAAATACCTCTATGGACCAGAAAAAAATCACACTAAAAACTATCACCCTCAGGCACTTAAGGAAATCATGAATGTCATGGATATATTGGAATTAGTGGATATATGGAGACTTAAATACCCTGACATAGTGAGATATACATGGGGGAGGCTTAATCAAGCTAGTCGCCTTGACTACTTTCCATTCTCTCTGGCACCAAAAGTTCAGTGTTGATAGGGGACAGAATGCGTTCGGATCATCAAGAAATTGGCATTATTATTACTCTTATAAAAATTCCATGTGGGCGTGGATATTGGAAATTGAATCAAAGCCTACTGGATGATTAAATTGTTTAGAACTAGGACAGAAGAATTTAGAACTGACTTTTTAAGACATAACATAGGTACAGCAGATCCCCTTACTGTATGGGACACTTTTAAATGTGCCTTTAGAGGCAATGCAATTAGGTACTCATCTATAAAACAAAAGCAATGTAGATCAAGAGTCCATATTAACAAAGGAAAATGAAGGACTAACAGTACAGTTAGATAGCAATAAAAACGGTACTATAGAGGCACAGAATAAGTTAGAGGAAAAACAAAAAGAAATGGAGGAACTTATTCAAGAAAGATCAAGTGTAATATATTATAAAAATAAAGCAACTGGATGGAATATGGGGAAAAATGCACCAAATTATTTTTCAATCTTCAATATAGAAATGCTACCAAAAGAATGTATTAAAACTTGTTACAAATGATGGAGTCACGCATGTTTCGCCAAATGATATTTTGAAAGAGGAAGTAAAGTACTTTAAGAATATGTTTTAATTTCAGACTCCTCCATCTCCACTAACTGAAACTAATTGTATGGTTTTCTTTCCTAATAATAATGTAAAATTAATATCTGTACAGAAAGACTCATGTGAAGGCAAAATTACAGAGGAGGAACTGCTTGAGGCAATTGGGGCCTTTGAGGATGGGAAAACTCCAGGGTTGGATGGCATACCAGTGGAAGTATACAAAACTTTTTTTGGTATACTCAAAGGACCATTATTGGCTTGTTTTAACCACTCCTATATAAATGGTAGATTATCAAACAAGAAGGTCTGATATCATTATTACTGAAACAGGACCCAAGTGGTATATATAAAGATCCAGTCCATTTAAAAAATTGGAGACCTCTTACACTTCAGTGTTGTGATGCAAAAATCCTAGCAAAATGCTTGGCACATAGAATGAAAAAAGAATTGTCAGATATTATTCATCCTAATCAGACAGGTTTTTTACATGGACGATACATTGGAGATAATATAAGACAAGTACTGGAAACAATAGAACACTATAAAATATCGGGGACACCAGGCCTGGTTTTCATAGCTGATTTTGAAAAAGCTTTTGATAAAGTACGACTGGAGTTTATATATAAACGCCTAGAATATTTCAATTTTGGGGAATCTCTTATAAAATGGGTTAAGGTTATGTATAGTAACCCTAGGTGTAAAATGGTAAATAATGGCTTCATCTCAGAAAGTTTTAAACTATCTAAAGGAGTAAAACAAGGTTGTCCACTATCGGCATATCTATTTATTATTACCATCGAAATGTTAGCTGCAAAGATTAGATCAAACAATAATATTAAGGGATTAGAAATCCGTGGCTTAAAAACTAAGGTGTCATTGGTCGCTGATGATTCATGTTTTCTTTTAAAACCACAATTGGAGTCTCTCCATGGCCTCTTAGAGGATCTAGATACTTTTGCTATCCTCTCTGGATTAAAAGCAAATTATGATAAATGTACCATATTACGTATTGGATCACTAAAAATGCACATTTTACATTACCATGTAGTTTACCAATTAAATGGTCTGACGGAGATGTGGACATACTCGGTATACAAATCCCAAAAGAACTCCAATAAATCTTTTTGATCTTGCTACCATGGAAAGGAAAATACCTGTCTATTTGTGGAAAAATCACCCTGATTAACTCCTTAGTTATATCACAGTTGACCTATTTGCTTATGGTTTTGCCTACACCTAGTGACCTGCTTTCTAAATGATATGAACAAAAAATATTCAATTTTATTTGGAACGGCAAACCAGAACAAATTAAAAGGGCCTATTTATATAACGAATATGAATTCAGTGGGCAGAAATTATTAAATATTAAAGCATTAGACTTCTCACTAAAGGCATCAGTCATACAAAAGTTATACTTAAATCCAAACTGGTTCTCTAGTAAATTGGTACGAATGTCTCATCCTATATTCAGGAAGGGCCTTTTCCCCTTCATTCAGATTACACCTGCTCAATTTCGGTTGTTTGAAAAGGAAATAATCTCCAAAATATCTTTATTTTTTAAACAAGCCTTAGAAAGTTGGTTGCAATTTCAGTTTAATCCACCTGATAGGACGGAACAAATAGTTCAACAAATATTGTGGTTAAATTAAAATATACTAATTGATTAAAAAAACTGTATTTATCGAAGAAATTTAAAAAAGGTATACTTTTAGTGAATGATATCATAAATAGGACTGGTGGAGTTATGTCACACATGTAGCTAACACAGACATATGGAAATGTCTGCTCTACCCAAAATTACAACCGTTTAATTGCAGCATTACCACAAAAATGGAAGAGGCAAGTAGAAGGGGAAAAAGTAAGGAGCTTTTATGTCGGCCCTGTATTAAAGAACATAAATGGTTAAACAAAATTGTGATAAATAAAAACATATACCAATTTAATTTAAGGACCAAAAAACTGACAGCTGTGCCATATAAATTGCAAAATAGTTGGGAAGAGATTTTCGATGTACCCATTCCATGGCACATGGTTAATGAATTGATACGCAAAACAATGCCGGATTCAAAACTTTGAATTATTCAATATAAATTACTATACAAAATTCTTGCAAATAATAGAATGTTATATATATGGGGGATACAATCTTCCCAGCTCTGCAGATTCTGCTGTGAGGAGGCAGAGTCATTAGATCATTTATTTTGGTATTGTCCATATACAGTGCCTTGCGAAAGTATTCGGCCCCCTTGAACTTTGCGACCTTTTGCCACATTTCAGGCTTCAAACATAAAGATATAAAACTGTATTTTTTTGTGAAGAATCAACAACAAGTGGGAAACAATCATGAAGTGGAACGACATTTATTGGATATTTCAAACTTTTTTAACAAATCAAAAACTGAAAAATCAAAATTATTCAGCCCCCTTAAGTTAAAAGCGCCACCTTTTGCTGGCTGTAAGTCGCTTGGGGTATGTCTCTATCAGTTTTGCACATCGAGAGACTGAAATTTTTCCCATTCCTCCTTGCAGAACAGCTCGAGCTCAGTGAGGTTGGATGGAGAGCATTTGTGAACAGCAGTTTTCAGTTCTTTCCACAGATGATTGGATTCAGGTCTAGACTTTGACTTGGCCATTCTAACACCTGGATATGTTTATTTTTGAACCATTCCATTGTAGATTTTGCTTTATGTTTTGGATCATTGTCTTGTTGGAAGATAAATCTCTGTCCCAGTCTCAGGTCTTTTGCAGACTCCATCAGGTTTTCTTCCAGAATTGTCCTGTATTTGGCTCCATCCATCTTCCCATCAATTTTAACCATCTTCCCTGTCCCTGCTGAAGAAAAGCAGGCCCAAACCATGATGCTGCCACCACCATGTTTGACAGTGGGTATGGTGTGTTCAGGTTGATGAGCTGTGTTGCTTTTACGCCAAACATAACGTTTTGCATTGTTGCCAGTTCAATTTTGGTTTCATCTGACCAGAGCACCTTCTTCCACATGTTTGGTGTGTCTCCCAGGTGGCTTGTGGCAAACTGGATATCTTTAAGAAATGGCTTTCTTCTTGCCACTCTTCCATAAAGGCCAGATTTGTGCAATATACGACTGATTGTTGTCCTATGGACAGAGTCTCCCACCTCAGCTGTAGATCTCTGCAGTTCATCCAGAGTGATCATGGGCCTCTTGGCTGCATCTCTGATCAGTCTTCTCCTTGTATGAGCTGAAAGTTTAGAGGGACGGCCAGGTCTTGGTAGATTTGCAGTGGTCTGATACTCCTTCCATTTCAATATTATCGCTGCACAGTGCTCCTTGGGATGTTTAAAGCTTGGGAAATCTTTTTTGTATCCAAATCCGGCTTTAAACTTCTTCAGTATCTCGGGCCTGGTGAGTTCCTTGTTCTTCATGATGCTCTCTGCGCTTTTAACACCTCTGAGACTATCACAGTGCAGGTGCATTTATACAGAGACTTGATTACACACAGGTGGATTGTATTTGTCATCATTAGTCATTTAGGTCAACATTGGATCATTCAGAGATCCTCACTGAACTAGAGAGTTTGCTGCACTGAAAGTAAAGGGGCTGAATAATTTTGCACGAATTTTTCAGTTTTTGATTTGTTAAAAAAGTTTGAAATATCCAATAAATGTCGTTCCACTTCATGATTGTGTCCCACTTGTTGTTGATTCTTCACAAAAAAATACAGTTTTATATCTTTATGTTTGAAGCCTGAAATGTGGCAAAAGGTCACCAAAGTTCAAGGGGGCAAATACTTCGCAAGGCACTGTAGATATGTGTATGTATAGATGTGTATATATATGTATGCGTGTATGGATATATATATTTACCAAAAAAATATGGGGGATTGGAAATGATGCAGACAATTACATTGGAAGCAAAATTCTTTCCGCAATATTATGCTGATCCACCATCTAATATAAAAAATAAAATAAAAGTTAAGTGATTGATTGTATCTCTATTTCTGACTTGTGTAACTCTTCTACTTGGCTGGTTACTGTTTGTAATGATTTGTCTGTTGGGTGATGTTCTAAAATAGTCATAAGTTATGCTTTCGCCGCAAAGCCTTTTTGAAATCTGACACAGTGGTCGGATTCACAAGAAGTTAATCTTAAACCTATGTAAAATACTAGTATGTGTTCTGAATTTTTATAATGAGCATTTCTGTACTTGAATTTGGTGCTCTGCAATTTCACTGGATGTTGGCCAGATGGGATACCCTAGTGAGGTTAACAAGAAGTTCATCTTTACCCCAATGTATAACACTTGTATTTTTTATTAATGTTTATTATGACTATTTCTGTATTTGAATTTGGCACTCTGCAATTTCACCGGATGTTGTTGAGGTGGTTCTCTAGCGGATTGCCTGCGAAAGGGCTGGGAAACTCCAACCCAACAGACGGTCATTGAACACTGTAAACCTGCTGAGAGGCAGCAACTGTCTCAAGAAGATAAGATGAAACAGAGAATGGAAAAGGAGGGCGTGAGACTACAAGCTGCACAGCTGGCCTTCTATCAAGGACAGGGCCAGCAGCGGCAGGCTCAGGGAGGACCTCAAAATGGTGGACAGAGGGGAAAGGAAGGGGTAGAGGAAGAGGAGGCAGAGGAGACTGCTGAAGGATGGGCTGGACAACGGACATCGCAAGGTAATAGCTTGACCTGCTATATCTGTGGACAGGAGGGGCATTATGCCAGAACATGTCGAAGCAAACCTACCGAACATGGGGCAGTGGGGGGGGGGGGGGGGGGTGGATAACCGGACGACCGCCGAAAACTAGCCTTTTACAACCCACATATTGACGTACATGAAGTAGTAAGTTGACCCCTTGGACAGCATTTCAGGATTTTTGTTCAAGCCCTCGTGAGGAGCCAATGGTTCTTCTCCTCATCAATGGTGAGTCTGTTGAATTTCTAGTTGATACTGGGGCTGCAATGTCTGTCATAAATTCTAAATCTATGTCTGGCTCTCCTATGTCAAATGAATCAGTCAGCACCGTGGGGGCCTCAGGAGCAATGAATGAATTGCTCACAATGATCCTGCTGGTTAAAATAAGTGTTTCACACACCAATTTATCACCTCCAAATGGTGCCCAGTCAATTTGCCGGATTCGGGTTTGCCGGATCACTGTAATATACACCATTTAATCTGTTTGTGAGAAAAATGTTTTCATGTCATCTGTCCTCACTCAGGACCATGGTGGGAAGCAGCGCCCTGTAGCTTACTATTCTAAGAGACTTGGCATTGTGCTAAGAGGATTGGTATGTTGCCTCAGAGCTGTAGCGACTGCTACAGAGGCCATGTTAGCCTGTGCTGACATTGTTGCAATGTGCCCATTAACCATTCACGTTCCTCATGCTGTTCATGCTCTCATCTCACAGGCACGGACCGCCCATCTCACTACATCACGGCTGCTACATTATCAGAATGTGCTGTTGGCAATGTCTCATGTTACCCTGAAGCGGTACACGGTTCTTAACCCAGCTACTCTTCTACCTACTGATGATGAGGGTGAACCCCACGAGGGTGCTGTCCTGGTAGACCAAGTCTGTAAGCCTCGCCCTAATCTAGCTGATGTGCTTTTGATAAACGCTGAATTGGAACTGTTTGTTAATGGCTTCGCACAAAAATCCCCTTAAGGTGAACCATTAGTGGCGTATGCAGTAACTATGGTGCGGTGCGTCTAGCCTAGAGAGTGCTCAATTAACATTTGTCAGTTCATGCTGCAGAATTGTTTGCTAGAGCATGCATGTTGGCTAAGGATAAAACTGTTACGATCTACACTGACAGCAGATATGCATTTGGGGTTGTGCATGACTTCGGGTACACTGTGGAAGCAACGCGGGTTCCTCACATCATCTGGTAAGGCAATTTTGCAACTAAATTGGTTAAAAACTGGTTAGAAGCTATTTTGTTGCCTACCTCCATTTCTGTTTGCAAGTGTCAAGCTCACACTAATGCCTCAGACACTGTTTCCCAAGAAAATGCTGTTGCTTATATGACTACTAAGGGAGCCACAATGTCAACTGTCTCCCCCACACTCCAGATGGTTTCACTTCCGGTCTCTGCTAAAAGCATGTTTTCTTTACAGGATGTTTCTGATCTGCAATCATGTGGAGGGCCTAGGGAAGTGAGGCTATGGAGGAAAAAAGTGTTTGTTTGGCACACAGAGGAACCTCTGGCCAAGACCAAGTGTCAAAGGGGGGAGTTGTAGAAACTGTACTTCATTTTTCGTTTGATCCTGGATTCTCTGTTTTTGCAGAGCAAAGTGTGTGATTTGTATGATTAACAACGTAGGCAGAGGACTGCTGAGACTGGATTGTCATTAGTGTGGAAGGCCCACCAGAGGGCAGGCTGGGCTCACGGATAGTAACCCAAAAAGGCATGGGAGACAAGGTAACCAGAGGCAATTAAGCACAGCTGACAGTACTAATGACATATTCTCTTTCCCCTATAAAAGAGAGAGAATGGAACCAGTAGAGATCGGAGAGGAAAACTGTCTCTGGAAGATGGCCACCGAGACAGAGGAGCTATCCAGGAAGAACCACTAAGACGGTAACAATACCGTGACTTTTGTTGTAGTTTAAAGATAATCCTTTTGTGTTCCTGTTTCATCTGGAGAAGAAGATGTATGTTTTTCCTTGGAAGATTTTCATTGATTATGTTGGAATGTTTGTGTTGACCAAATGCCCTCAATAGAGAAAACCTACTCCTGACTCGTTTATTCCACCTTCCCGCTTTAGAGTGATGCCCAATTACTTGGTCCACTCACATTGGTGGAGAATGCGGGCATTAGGTGGACGAGTGACACAAGGAAAAGTGAGTAAATCAAGATTCTTTCAGTAGACCCGGAGGAACCATTCAAGAACGATGGATAACGCCCTACTACAACAATTGATCACGGCACAGCAGACAACCATAGAACTCCTGCAACAACAGCTGAGCCGACGAGAAGAACCTAGAGTTAAGCCAAGAGTGGCTGCTCATGCCATCTTACCTCGTCTCTCCAAGGAGGATGATATTGAGGCCTTCCTCATGACCTTCAAAAGGACGGCCACCTTGGAAGAGTGGCCGCCCACAGAATGGGCAAGCACATTAGCCCCTCTGTTGACCGGGGTGGCTCAGGAAGCCTATTTTGACCTGGATTCCCGCGAAGCTGCGGACTATGGGCGACTAAAAAACGAGATCCTGTCCCGGTACCAGCTGACTGCCAGAGATAGGGCCGTAAAGTTCCATCAATGGACCTATACAGCTGATCAACCCGTCTGTGCCCAGATCTTCGCATTAATACGACTGACGAAAAACAGTGGCTTGAACCTGGAAAGGGAGTAGGACGTGTGTTACAGACACTTGTAGTGGACAAGATATTGAGACAATTACCCAGTGACTTAAAGGGTTGTGGGGCAAGCCAACCCGTTGTCAGCCGACGACATTGCCCAGGTGGTGGAAACATATCGGTCTACAGGGGAGTTGTTAAAAAGTGACAAGGAGGAACGGAAGGAGTCTTCCAATCCCGTACCATGACTCACCCCGGCGCGTCCGCCACCGAAACGTCCAAGCCCCCCCCCCCCGGAGGTGGGAGAAGTCAGCCACCACACAGCAGGGTCGGTGTTATAAACATCAGTCTCCCGACCATTATGCCCCACAATGTCCTAGCAAGGATGAGCCCATGGTCACGGTGTCATCACTGCCTACCACCACACATCCCATTTTGAGGGGCAGGATCAACACTGTTGGTTAGCAGAGATGGCCCCAGCCCCAGAGATTCCGGTCGAGTCGAAGGACAAGATGCGGTAGCCATTCTCTCCTTACGTTAGTAGAGGAGAGGATGGTGACCTCCGCAACACTGCTACCAGACAAAGTAGCCATATCCTGTATCCATAGAGACACCCACTATTACCCCACTATGAATCTGCCTATTCTCACTCCAAAAGGAAGGTGTACAGTCAGGGCAGGGAAAGTGTCCCAGCTGAAGGTGCCATTATTGATCGGGAGAGACTGTCCCCTATATAAGGAGCTTCGGCAGATGACGTTATGCACGGGAAGAAGGGGGACAGGAAAGAAGAGAAAATCCAAGCCTGAGGTAGCAGGGACGACAAGGAGACGTAGCCGCGTCCTCGTCCTCTGCAGCAGAGGAAGAAATAGTGACCCAACGTTTACGACAGATATTCCAGGAAACTACCGATGAAGACACCTGTGAAGGGTTATACACAAGACAGGAAGGAATGAGCAACCAGGTGCTATGTGATATATTTGAAGCTCCACCCGAGGAGGGAACCTGGAAGGGATTCTCCTCGGTCACCCCTGATGGGGATGGGGAACAACCTCCACATCCCTCTACCGAGGTCAACCTGCCCCAGGAATTAAAGGGATAGTTCGGCACCTCGCAGCATAGAGACCCAGACCTAAGGAAGGCCATGAGGAAGGTGAAGGTGATCGACGGGAGGAACGTCGACGGATCAGGTGAGCCCCCTCTTCCTTACTATGCAATCAGGCGGGGTCTCTTATACTGGGTCGTTTGAAGAAGGGGGGAAAACCAGGAATTACTAATGGTGTCTAGACCATACAGGGATACAGTTCTACAGTTAGCCCATTCCCACGTCCTATGAGGACACCTGGCATGAGACAAGACTATTGACAGAATCATGCAGAGATTCTATTGACCCCGGGTCACCCGGGATGTGGCCAGGTATTGTAGGACGTGTGATCAATGTCAACATACAGCTCCACGGCCACACCTACGTAACCCTTTGATTCCTCTCCCCATCATAGAGACTCCCTTTGAACGCATAGCTATCAGTAGCGTACCATGGTTCTGGGGCCTGGGCCTTCAGTGAAGTCCTACACAGTCCCACCCGAATGAATCCATCTCTTATTACCATCATTATGATGCCATGGCTCTAGACACTATACATTTAGACAGAAACACAGTATAACCAGGCGTTACGTCACCTTGACATTTTTATCCAGAGAATTGCAGGGGAAGAGTACAATACCTTTTCATTGTGCAGCTTCGTTGCCCTGCGCGCTTGTTTGTTGAGCTGTAGATCCACTCGGGTGTCCCCAAAAGTTTTCAAAAGCACCATTGTTTGTGTGTGCCCAGCCGTACTTTGGTGTCTCGTTGCTGCCTTGGTTAGACAACTCAGGTTTGCAAAGCCAGTGTGGCTGCAAACACTAAATCGATCACTTGCAAATAATAGGCATTCCCAGCAGTACAGTTTGCAGTGCTTCTCGGAGCCTGTGAGTCATTGATAGCACCCATAATTGAAAGTGGCGAACGAACCCCTTTCCCGCCTGTGACAGGCTTTGTAGCGTCGGCGTCTACTTCTCCTGACAATGTCTAACTTTTCTTGAAAAGTTTGTCTTGAGAATGGCGTTATAATTATATCCTTGACCAAATCGATATCTTCTCCTTCCGCCATTGTGGATTGAAAAAACAGCTTAGTAGTACGCAAATTAATTAATTTGTTGATCAATTTCAGTTTCCTAGTTCTGAGACCTGCCCATATAGGACCTGCCTCTCAATATTGGTAATCCAATCAAAAGACGTGCAGGCACTACGCCTGCTAGCTGGCTCCTGTGTAACACTGGAGCCAGCCAGCAGGCGTACAATAGCCAACTCTAAAGCTGATTGGTTGACACTAAATTTTAATTTCCATTCACTTTAAGCTACAAGCGCCCGCACTGTTGATTCTGAAGGCCTGAGTGCAGATTTTAGACCCCTGGCAACACATGGCTGAATATGATTGGATAAAATATCTAACATAAAGACCAGCCCTCCAAATCTCAACCTGGGGCTGGAAGCAGTTCAACCAAGAGGAACGCTATGAAATGAAGAGTGTAACTCCTACTCTGGGGAATAATGTAATACATATTTGTGGGAAAACATATTTAAAAAAATATATATTCTGATGATGTTTAGGCCAGCAGAGAAGGCCTTGCTGGCCCTGACGGCCCACCACTGATAGCTATGGACCTCGTAGGACTCCTTCCAAAATCCACCATAGGACACGAGTACATCCTAGTGGTTATAGATTATGTAACCAAGTTCCCGGAGGCCATACCCCTGCGTAACATGTCGTCAAAGGGAATTGCCAAGGAGTTATTCCTGATGTTCTCTCGTGTGGGCCTCCCCAAGGTGATCTTAACCGATCAGGGAACCCCATTCATGTCCCGGTTGATGAAGGACTTGTGTCGGTTATATCTGGTTCAACAGATACGTACACGCATATTCCACCCTCAATCAGACTGGTTGTGTGAACACTTGAACAAAACGATTAAAAGCATGTTGAGAAGCGTGGTGTCCCGAGACAGGAAAAACTGGGACATGCTTCTCTCACACTTAATGTTTGCCCTGCGACAAGTACCCCAGGCATCCACTAGATTCTCTCCGTTTGAATTGTTCTATGGCAGACCCTGTCGAGGGATCCTCGACTTGGCCAAGGAGACCTGGGAGACCCAACCATGCCCCTTTCGATCCACAATAGAACACGTTACCCTGATGAGAGACCACCTGTCAGCAGTGTGGCCCATAGTCAAGGAGCATATGGAGAAGGCAGAAAGGACCCAAGGCCGGGCCTATGATAAGTCCGCGACCCCCCCGTGAGTTCACCGTGGGAGAGAAAGTGATGGTGCTCGTGCCCACGGCCAAACATCGCTTGCTGGCTCAGTGGAGGGGGCCCTACGAGGTAATGAAAAGGGTCTCACCGGTTAATTACCTCATCAAGCAACCTGACAGGAGGAAGAAGGTCCAACTCTATCACATAAACCTGTTGAAGACGTACCATGGACGAGAGGAGGAGGTGGCTTTGATGGCCCTGGAGGGCAAAGGAAAAGAGGAGGCTCTACCACCGGTGCGCCGTGGCCAAACTCTCCTACTGGAGCAGTCAAGACAGCTAGACAAGCTGATTATGAACTTCGGTCGAATATTCTCTCCATTCCCAGGACAAACAGATGTCCTGTTCCACCATATCCACACTGAACCTGGCAAGAAGGTGCATATCCGTCCTTACAGGATTCCTGAGGCTCGCCGAGTCATCGCTAAGAAATAGGTACGGGAGATGTTGCGGATGGGCGTGATCGAGCCACCGACGAGTGAGTGGTCCAGTCCCATAGTCCTGGTCCCCAAATCCGATGGTAGTATGAGACTCTGCAACGACTTTAGGGGCGTGAATGCCATCTCTACATTCGATGCGTATCCCATGCCCCACGTGGATGAACTCTTGGAGCGCTTAGGAAAGGCCAAGTTCATCACCACCCTGGATTTGACAAAGGGATATTGGCAAGTGCCGGTGGCTCCAGAGTATCGCCCAAAGACTGCCTTCTCCACCCCAGAGGGGCTTTTCCAGTATGTGAGGATGCCCTTCGGACTGCATGGTGCCGCTGCAACTTTCCAACGCCTCATGGATGCTATTCTACGGCCCCATCAAGAGTATACAGCGGCGTACATAGACGATGTGGTCATCCACAGCGAGGACTGGGATAGTCACCTCCTGCGATTACGGGCAGTGCTCGTGAGTTTGGAAGCCACAGGGCTGACAGCCAATCCAAATAAATGCTGCCTGGGCCTGTCCGAATCGGAATACCTGGGGTACACCGTGGGGAATGGGAAAATACGCCCACAGGCAGAGAACCAGGGCAATTCGTGACTGGCCTCTACCCCGGACCAAGCGAGACGTTCGGGCCTTCTTGCGGATAACAGGATATTATTGCCATTTTATCCCGGGATATGCAACCATTGCCAACCCCCTCACAAACTTCATCAAGAAAAACCTGCCAAACCAGGTAGAGTGGAAAGACGAGACAGAAGAGGCCTTTCAATTGCTAAAAGATGGCCTGTGTTCTGATCCCGTTCTACAGGCTCCAGACTTCTCACAAGAGTTCATTGTGCAGGTCGATGCCTCGGATACGGGGCTCGGGGCTGTACTAGCTCAGGGTAAAGGTGAAGCAGAGAAGCCGATTCTCTTCATAAGTAGGAAGCTCAGCGATCAGGAACAGAGGTATGCTACCGTAGAGAAAGAGGCCTTAGCCATCAAGTGGGCCCTCGATTATCTCTGGTACTACCTACTGGGTCGGAGGTTTGCATTAGTTACTGACCATGCGCCCCTCACATAGATGGCTGGTAAGAGAAACAATAACAACAGAATAGCCAGATGGTTTTTGTCTTTACAACCATTCTCTTTCCATGTCATCCACAGGGCCGGATCGAGGAACGGGAATGCAGACGCGCTGTCCCGACGTGACCAAGACGGTGCGTCTGGAGCCTGACCCTCCGGTTCGGTCCTGGGCGGGAAGGTATGTGGAAGGCCCACCAGAGGGCAGGCTGGGCTCACGGATAGTAGCCCAACAAGGCATGGGAGACAAGGTAACCAGAGGCAATTAAGCACAGCTGACGGTACTAATGACATATTCTCCTTCCCCTATAAAAGAGAGAGAATGGAACCAGTAGAGACGGGAGGGGAAAACTATCTCTGGAAGATGGCCACCGAGACAGAGGAGCTATCCAGGAAGAACCACTAAGACGGTAACAATCCCGTGACTTTTGTTGTAGTTTAAAGATAATCCTTTTGTGTTCCTGTTTCATCTGGAGAAGATGTATGTTTTTCCTTGGAAGATTTTCATTGATTATGTTGGAATGTTTGTGTTGACCAAATGCCCTCAATAGAGAACAGTGTTCAGTCAAGAGAACCTACTCTTGACTTGTTTATTCCACCTTCCCGCTTTAGAGTGATGCCCAATTACTTGGTCCGCTCACATTAGTAACAGTAATGCCTCTGATGTACATGCGTGGATGTGCACATCGTACTACTGGTTTAGCATCTCATGAAATATTCACACGAAGACCCATGAGAATACTAAACACCCCATTCCCACAGAATAGGCTGACACTGATGGACTGTGAGGCCCAAATGGTAAGTTACTGTCCTGCACTTAATATTGTTCTGAAGTCTATTTTACCCAGGGTAAAAGCTGCTTTACCTGGACCACTCCACAAACTTCAGCCAGGCGATTGGGTGGTCATCAAGGACCTCCGCAGAAAGACTAGGCACCAACAGCGCTGGACTCTTCCATTCCAGGTGCTCCAGTCAACACAGACCGCGATTAAGGATGCAGAGAGGTCTACTTAGGTTCACGTCAGCCACTGCAGGGAGGTTCCCCACAACCCAGGTGACGAATTGTCATCGGCGACTCTTTTTAATGTTTAGACTGTTTTTTTTAATGAAGATTATGACAAAAATCTTGAAGGGAAGAGTCATGATTGGATGTAGGCCTAAGGCAGTCATTAATGAGGATAAGATGTAAATACATATATTGTTTTTTTGTGGTTGATTTTGAGTAACATTGATCATTTTAATAAAAATAGGTGTAAAATTGTGTGTGTATAATATTTAGTCAAAGGGTGGATTGTTATGGAGATTCATATGGTTAAGGTAATGGTAAGTAAATGACTAAATGATTAATACGTTCCAATTAATGTTAAGGCCATAACTAACAGTATTCCACTCGGTCACTGTATAAAGGAATAAAATGTCTTTGAATCATAAGACTAGAATTCTTGATTGTATGTGCATAAAAAAGAGGAACTGTTAACAGACAAGAGACTGTAGCAGACAAGTTGGGACAACTGTGAAACTGATAACAGGGAAGGAGGTCTCCCCACCCAGGAAGGGGAGAAACCGTTGGGCTTGCAGTAGATTGTGTAACATGTTGCAGGATATGATAAGCAAGGTATGAGTTGGAGAAAACTTGTAAACATCATTGACAGTGTTAGAGAGGAGGGGCATTTATATTACCAAATGTGAGGTATAAAAGGCTATGTGCATTGTATGATTTTTAGCGCTCTCGTGAATAAACCTTCTGACTATTATAAGCTGGGACTCTGTTTCATTCAACTAGAATCTTACAAATTCTGGGTTGCAGACTGAGCAGTTTAATTGAAGTTCAGTTTATGAACATTGAGAACATAATTCTCGTGACATTTAAATTCAATCTGGAGTGCTAGAGTGCGACCTGGGCGTTCATAAACTTAGAGCTTGTCAAATTGCCCTTACATAATTTCAGAGCATTTCGCTCTCGGAGCGTTCAGAGCGCACACTGGATGCTCTGGCCGAAGAGTAGGGTTGATCCCAAGCTAACGTTGGCTAGCTTGCTAGCTACTTCCAGACACATGAGAGAACAGCTCATTCTGACTTTTTTACTCGCCCTAGCAGAGCTGGTTAGGCTGTTTTTATGTTATGACTGTAACTGTGCTGCTGGCAACAATTTAATTACACTTTTTTGCCAACATTTACGTAGACCGGCCATATTCAACGGGTATTGAGGGTTCGCAAATGTGTCAGTTTTTCTGCCCTCTGGCACACAGATGAGAGTGCTCTGAAATCGGAGTAGATAGTGAGAGCAAATTTACCAGCTACCTTCTGACAAAATTAGAAATGTGTAACATCTGAAAATGTAGCTAGCTCTACTATCTTACCTTATCATGGATAGACACTTCTCCCTCTCTGTTATGGAGGCCATGGTTTCCCTTAGTTTGAAGATGTAATCCAGAGACAGGCGTTTTATACAGCCTTTTGTGTTCTTTTTGTCTCCATTGGCATATTTGCAATCTCCTTAGCTATCATATTCAAATTCCATCGGGCCTTTCACTAATTTCAAACCTCGGTCCTCCAAAAAGGGGAGATCAACACTTTGATATCATTTAAAAAAAAAGCTGCATTAGAAAGGATTACCTACCAGCTCATGTTATAGACAGAAGCGTGCTACATGGCAGACCAATCTGAACTCATCTCTTGGCATGTCCAGCCCATCTGTTTTCTCAGGTTCTTAATTTAAGGAGTAATTTTATTTGTATTTACAGATGGCATACAAGTTTGTTATTAAGGCACATGAAAGTTCACATGTTCCAGAAGGCAGTTCAGCCCTAAAATGCATTTTGATTAAAACATTTTTTAAAGTTCATATGCCTCTCCTGTGAAGTAGTAATGCGCAAAATATGCCTAGAAACCTGAAACGAGTCACATTTATCAATAATTCTGCCATCTCTTAACCTCTTAACTCCAGGGGCGCAATTTCATTTTTGGATGAAAAACGTTCCCGTTTTAAACAAGATATTTTGTCACAAAAAGATGCTCGACTATGCATATAATTGATAGCTTTGGAAAGAAAACACTCAATTTTCCAGAACTGCAAAGATATTGTCTGTGGGTGCCGTAGAACAGGAGCTTCAGGCAAAACCAAGATGAAACGGCAACCAGGAAATGAGCAGGATTTTTGAGGCTCTGTTTTCCATTGTCTCCTTATATGGCTGTGAATGCGAGAGGAATGAGCCTGCCCTATCTATCATTTCCCCAAGGTGTCTGCAGCATTGTGCCGTATTTGTAGGCATATCATTGGAAGATTGACCATAAGAGACTACATTTTCCAGGTGTCCGCCCGGTGTCCTCCGTCGAAATTCCTGCGTCATTTTCAGCTGCTGGTATTTTTCCATGGGATTCTGAGCGGAAAGCAGGCTTCCACGAACGGCATATCAATGAAGAGATATGTGAAAAAACACCTTGAGGATTGATTCTAAACAACGTTTGCCATGTTTCGGTCGATATTATGGAGTTAATTCGGAAAAGGTTTGACGTTTTGGTGACTGAATTTTCGGTTAGTTTCGGTAGCCAAATGTTGATGTACAAAACGGAGCGATTTCTCCTACACAAAGATTCTTTCAGGAAAAACTGAACATTTGCTATGTAACTGAGAGTCTCCTCATTGAAAACATCCGAAGCTCTTCAAAGGTAAATGATTTTATTTATTTGGTTATCTGGTTTTTGTGAAAATGTTGTGTGCTAAATGCTACGCAAAATGCTAAGCTAGCTTGCAATACTCTTACACAAATGCTTGATTTGCTATGGTTCAAAAGCATATTTTGAAAATCTGAGATGACAGTGTTGTTAAGAAAATGCTAAGCTTGAGAGCAGGCATATTATTTTCATTTCATTTGCGATTTTCAGAAATCGTTAACGTTGCGTTATGCTAATGAGCCTGAGGCTTTATTCACAATCCCGGATCCGGGATGGGTAGTATCAAGAGTTAACTAACCTCTTTTCCCTATCTACACTGAATAAAAATATAAACGCAACAAACATGCAACAATTTAAGATTTTACTGAGTTACAGTTCATATAAAGAAATCAATAAATTGAAATGAATTCATTAAAAAGGGTAGGGGTGTGGATCAGAAAACCAGTCAGTATCTGTTGTCAGCACCGTGCAGCACATTTCCTTCGCATAGAGTTGATCAGGCTGTTGATTGTGTCCTGTGGAAGGTTGTCCCACTCCTGTTCAATGGCTGTGCTAAATTGCTGGATATTGGCGGGAACTGAAACATGCAGTCATACACATTGATGAAGAGCATCCCAAACATGCTAATGGATGACATGTCTGAGTATGAAGGCCATGGAATAACTGGGACATTTTCAGCTTCCAGGAATTGGGTACAGATCGCTGCAACATGGGGACGGTCATTGTCATGCTGAAATGTGAGGTGATGGCGGCAGTTGAATGGCACGACATTGGGCTTCAGAATCTCGTCACGGTATCTCTGTACATTAAAATTGAAATCAATAAAATGCAATTGTGTTCATTGTCCATCTTATGCCTGCCCACAACATAACCCCACAGCCACCATGGGGCACTCTATTCACATTGTTGACATTAGCACGCTGCATACACACTGTCTGCCATCTACCCGGTACAGTTGAACCAGGCTTCATCTGTGACGAGCACACTTCTTCAGCGTGCCAGTGGACATCAAAGGTGATCATTTTCCCACTGAAGTTGGTTACGACACCGAATTGCAGTCAGGTACAGACCCTTGTGAGGACGACGAGCACGCGAATGAGCATCCCTAAGACGGATTCAGGCAGTTTGTGCAGAAATTATTCAATTGAGCAAACCCATAGTTTCATCAGCTGTCTGTGTGGCTGGTCTCAGATGATCCCGTAGGTGAAGAAGCCAGATGTGAATGTCCTGGGCTGGCGTAGTTACACGTGGTCTGCGGTTGTGAGGCTGGCAGAGACAGCAAGTGCGGTTCGTTGCTCCAGAGCCTTTCCGTTCACCTTAACACTCCTGGGCCAGACTACACTCAATCATATGACCCACTGAAGAGATGAGTCTTCAGTAAAGACTTAAAGGTTGAGACCGAGTCTGCGTCTCTCACATGGGTAGGCAGACCATTCCATAAAAATTGAGCTCTACAGAAGAAAGCCCTGCCTCCAGCTGTTTGCTTAGAAATTCTAGGGACAATTAGGAGGCCTGCGTCTTGTGACCGTAGCGTATGTGTAGGTATGTACGGCAGGACCAAATCGGAAAGATAGGTAGGAGCAAGTCCATGTAATGCTTTGCAGGTTAGCAGTAAAACCTTGAAATCAGCCCTTGCCTTAACAGGAAGCCAGTGTAGGGAGGCTAGCACCAAATTTTTGGGTTCTAGTCAGGATTCTAGCGGCCGTATTTAGCACTAACTGAAGTTTATTTAGTGCTTTATCCGGGTAGCCGGAAAGTAGAGCATTGCAGTAGTCTAACCTAGAAGTGACAAAAGCATGGATTAATTTTTCTGCATCATTTTTGGACAGAAAGTTTCTGATTTTTGCAATGTTACGTAGATTGGAAAAAAGCTGTCCTTGAAACAGTCTTGATATGTTTGTCAAAAGAGAGATCAGGGTCCAGAGTAATGCTGAGGTCCTTCACAGTTTTATTTGAGACGACTGTACAAGCATCAAGATTAATTGTCAGATTCAACAGAAGATCTCTTTGTTTCTTGGGACATAGAACAAGCATCTCTGTTTTGTCCGAGTTTGAAAGTAGAAAGTTTGCAGCCATCCACTTCCTTATGTCTGAAACACAGGCTTCTAGCGAGGGCAATTTTGGGGCTTCACCCTGTTTCATTGAAATGTACAGCTGTGTGTCATCCGCATAGCAGTGAAAGTTAACATTATGTTTTCTAATGAGATCCCCAAGAAGTAAAATATATAGTGAAAACAACAGTGGTCCTAAAACGGAACCTTGAGGAACACCGACATTTTACAGTGGATTTATCAGAGGAGAAACCATTCACAGAAACAAACATATCTTTCCGGCAGTTAAGATCTAAACCAGGCCAGAACTTGTCCATGTAGACCAATTTGGGTTTCCAATCTCTCCAAAAGAATGTGGTGATCGATGGTATCAAAAGCAGCACTAAGGTCTAGGAGCACGAGGACAGATGCAGAGCCTCGGTCTGACATTATTTAAAGGTAATTTACCACCTTCACAAGTGCAGTATCAGTGATATGATGGGGTCTAAAACCAGACTGAAGCATTTCGCATTTCAGCTTTTTCAAAACTTTTTGAGAGGAATGGAAGATCGATATTGTCACGCCCTGGTCGAAGTATTTTGTGTTTGTCTTCATTTATTTGGACAGGCGAGGGTGTGGCATGGGTTTTTGTATGTGGTGTGTTTGTATTGGGATTGTAGCTTAGTGGGGTGTTGTAGTTAAGTCTATGGCTGTCTGAAGTGGTTCTCAATCAGAGGCAGGTGTTTATCGTTGTCTCTGATTGGGAACCATATTTAGGCAGCCATATTCTTTGAGTGTTTCGTGGGTGATTGTCCTTAGTGTCCTTATGTTCCTGTCTTGTGTACTAGTTTGCACCAGTATTAGGCTGTTTTCGTTACGTTTATTATTTGTAGTGTTTGTATTTAGATTCGTGTTGCTTCAGTTTAATAAACATGGATCGCAATCTACACACCGCATTTTGGTCCGACTCTCCTTCACACCTAGAAAGCCGTAACAGATATAGGCTGATAGTTTTTTATACTTTCTGGGTCAAGGTTTGGCTTTTTCAAGAGAAGCTTTATTACTGCCACTTTTAGTGAGTTTGGTACACTTCCGGTGGATAGAGAGCCGTTTATTATGTTCAACATAGGAGGGGCAAGCACAGGAAGCAGGCCTTTCAGTTTAGTTGGAATAGGGTCCAGTATGCAGCTTGAAGGTTTAGAGGCCATGATTATTTTCATCATTGTGTCAAGAGATAAAGTACTAAAACACTTGAGTGTCTCTCTTGATCCTAGGTCCTGGCAGAGTTGTGCAGATTCAGGACAACTGAGGTTTGGAGGAATACACAGATTTAAAGAGGAGTCCATAATATGCTTTCTAATGATCATGATCTTTTCCTCAAAGAAGTTCATGAATTTATTAATGCTGAAGTGAAAGCCATCTTCTCTTGGGGAATGCTGCTTTTTAATTAGCTTTGCAACAGTATCAACATTTTTTTTCGGATTGTTCTTATTTTCCTCAATTAAGTTGTAAAAATAGAATGATCGAGCAGCAGTGAGGGCTCTTCGGTACTGCACGGTACTGTCTTTCCAAGCTAGTCGGAAGACTTCCAGTTTGGCATGGCGCCATTTCCGTTCCAATTTTCTGGAAGCTGGCTTCAGAGCTCGGGTATTTTCTGTATACCAGGCAGCTAGTTTCTTATGACAAATGCTTTTAATTTCTAGGGGCGCCACTGCATTACGCAAGGTTAAATTGAGTTCCTCAGTTAGGTGGTTAACTGATTTTTGTCCTCTGACATCCTTGGGTGGTCAGAGAGAGTCTGGAAAGGTATCAAGGAATCTTTGGGTTGTCTGAGAATTTATAGCATGCCTTTTGATGCTCCTTGGTTGGGGTCTGTGCAGATTATTTGTTGCGATTGCAAATGTAATAAAATGGTGGTCCGATAGTCCAGGATTATGAGGAAAAACATTAAGATCCACAACATTTATTACATGGGACAAAACTAGGTCCAGAGGATGACTGTGACAGTGAGTAGGTCCAGAGACATGTTGGACAAAACCCACTGAGTCAATGATGGCTCCGAAAGCCTTTTGGAGTGGGTCTGTAAACTTTTCCATGTGAATATTAAAATCACAAAAAATGTGAATATTATCTGCTATGACTACAAGGTCCGATGGGAATTCAGGGAACTCAGTGAGGAACGCTGTAAAAGGCCTGTAAAACAGTAGCTATAAAAAGTGATTGAGTAGGCTGCATAGATTTCATGACTTGAAGCTCAAAAGAAGAAAAACGTAATTTTTTTAGAAAATTGAAATTTACTATCGTAAATGTTAGCAACACCTCCGCCTTTGCGGGATGCAAGGGGGATATGGTCACTAGTGTAGCCAGGAGGTGAGGCCTCATTTAACACAGTAAATTCATCAGGCTTAAAGCCATGTTTCAGTCAGACCAATCACATCAAGATTATGATCAGTGATTAGTTCATTGACTATTACTGCCTTTGAAGTGAGGGATCTAACATTAAGTAGCCCTATTTTGAGATGTGAGGTATCACAATTTCTTTCAATAATGGCAGGAATGGAGGAGGTATCCTAGTGAGATTGCTAAGGCGAACATTGCCATGTTTAGTTTTGCCAAACCTAGGTCGAGGCACAGACACGGTCTCAATGGGGATAGCTGAGCTGACTACACTGACTGTGCTAGTGGCAGTCTCCACTAAGCTGGCAGGCTGGCTAACAGCCTGCTGCCTGGCCTGCACCCTATTTCATTGTGAAGCTAGAAGAGTTAGAGCCCTGTCTATGTTGGTATGAGATGAGAGCACCCCTCCAGCTAGGATGGAGTCCGTCACTCCTCAAAAGGCCAGGTCCTGTTTGTGGGTGAGTCCCAGAAAGAGGGCCAATTATCTACAAATTCTATCTTTTTGGGGGGGGCAGAAAACAGTTTTCAACCAGCGATTGAGTTGTGAGACTGCTGTAGAGCTCATCACTCCCCCTAACTGGTAGGGGGACAGAGACAATTACTCAACCACCGACACATCTTTCTAGCTGATTTACACGCTGAAGCTATGTTGCGCTTGGTGACCTCTGACTGTTTCATCCTAACATTGTTGGTGCCGAGGTGGATAACAATATCTCTATACTCTCTACACTCGCCAGATTTAGCTTTAGCCAGCACCATCTTCAGATTAGCCTTAACATTGGTAGCCCTGCCCCCTGGATGATTCGTTTTAAGTCTAATACGGCGGGTAATGGAGTCACCAATGACTAGGGTTTTCAATTTGTCAGAGCTTATGGTGGGAAGCTTCGGCGTCTCAGACCCCATAACGGGAGGAGTAGAGACCAGAGAAGGCTCGGCCTCAGACTCCGACTCGCTGCTTATTAATGGGGAAAACCGGTTAAAAGTTTCTGTCGGCTGAATGAGCGACACTGGTTGAGCATTCCTACAGCATTATTCCCTCCAGAACCATGAGAAAGTTGTCCGGCTGCGGGGACCGTGCGAGGGGATTTGTACTAACGTTACTATCTGTACTTACTGGTGGCACAGACGATGTTTCATCCTTTCCTGAAATTACCCTTGCCTAACGATTGCATCTAAAGCTGGGCTTGCAGCACAGCTATCCTCACCGTAAGGCGATCGTTCTCCTGTATATTATGGGTACATCGACTGCAATTAGAAGGCATCATGTTAATGTTACTACTTAGCTTCGGCTGTTGGAAGTCCTGACGAACCATGTCCAGATAAAGCGTCCGGAGTGAAAAGGTTGAATGAAAAAGAAAAAGTTGAGTGAGGGAAAACTAAAAATATGAATTTTTTAATTAAAAATTAAAAACCGTAAAGTTGTCAGGCAGCAAATAAGGTTGGCAACAAAATTGCACAGCGACACGTAAACAAGTCTGCAACCTCAGTCACTCAATTGTCCTCAATAAACAGTGCATGAAACAAACTTTGATCCTTTCTGCTTTAATCCTAGAGTGGTTCTGCCACCAGGGAGTAGTTTGACACAAACCGATGGTACCATCCTGCCATACCAAGGAACCGTTGAAGGGCATTGAGGGTGGTTGGCACAGGGAAGTCTCGGTCTTTTCAGGATCTACATGGATGCCGTCAGAGGTCACCATAGGAGCTTCAGGGAGGTTTGGCAGAAGTTACTCTTCTTCATGTTCAATGTCAGACCAGCTTCTCTAAGCTTGTCCAACACTGCCTGAAGATCTTGAAAGTGTTTTTCTCTGGTCTGGGCATAGATAATAACAGTATATATTCCAGGTAGGCGAAATAGATCTTCCCTTTGAGCTCACCTAACGTAGTCTCCATGACTCTTTGGAAGGTGGCAGGCGCATTCTTTAATCCAAAAAGCAGGAATGTTTTGTGCTTCAGGAGTTCGGTGCTTATCAGGCGTTAACTGTACCGGAGCAATGGCAGAGAAGACTGCCACACTTGGACCCCAATCATGTAACTGTGTAGCTTCTGCTTGGAAGAAAAGCTTCTCGCTCTGATTGTTTGGAAATCAGTAGTGCGATGTCCATCTGGACATCACTGAACCACATGAAATCAATTCCCAACACGAAACAGGAAAAGTAATAACAGAAGGAATCATATAGGAGTGGTTACACAGGCGGATTCCCACCTCACTCCATACGAGTGGTCTTTTAGCCTCACCGTCAGCCAGATATAATGGACCTATTGTCCATGGCTTCCTGTTCTATTGTGGACCTTTCACAGCTTCTCATTGAGCAGCGTGTAGGATGATCCAGTGTCCAGGATGGCTCTTCCTGTCCAAGGGCCTATGGACAAGGGTAACACCAGCTGGTGCGGTATTGGCTGAAAGGAAGGAGATGCCGATGGGTGGGCGTAGGCAGTGACTCTTGGGGTTTCAGCTCTGGTCAGAGCACCCAGAGTAGAATGGTTGTTCTTGTGATGGGAGTTAGGTGTGTTGGCCTGTTGTGACTTGCTGTACAGATTGTGGTTTCTGGATGAGTTTACTTGATGCTGATTTGGACATGTAGCTGGAGAATGTCCCGCTTTACTACATCGCCAACAGAACACCGGAGGGATCGATGGCATGGCTTGGGTATTTGTTTGGGTGTCTGTTTCTTTCTCTGTTCATATTGCTGATGACATTCACTATCATTCTCGAACAGCTGTCCCGGTCTAACCAGTCCATCTACAGTGGTGACTGAGTTTATAGGCTAGCAGAGGGTTGTTTTTTTCCCTTCAAGATCAACTTAATAACCTCTTCCTCCTCAATGCCAGGTTTCCACCAGGTTTCCACATACAGTAGTAACTGTATGCAAAGTCACGGATACTCTCACTCTCTTCTTGAACTCGATTCCTGACTCTGTCAGCCAGCTCATCTGTGTAGTCCTCAGACAGAAAGGTAGAAGACGCAGGCAACGGCAGAAACATTATCTAAAGAAAAGTTACAATAAGTAGTAAAAAACACAATAGCAAAATTGGTCAGGAGCCCCTGATGAAAAATCTGAAAATAAATTTGAAAATTACATAATTCGTATGTATTTTGTCATTTCTCATGACTGTAAAACATTACCATTGTTAAATATTATTTGTCATAATCACTTGTGTGATAAATGTGTTTTACATCTGGAGAAAACCTGGCACCATCCCTACGGTGAAGCATGGTGGTGGCAGCATCATGCTGTGGGGATGTTTTTCAGCAGCAGGGACTACTAGACCAGTCAGGATCGAGGGAAGATGAACAGCGCAAAGTACAGAAAGATCTTGGATGAAAACCTGCTCCAGCGCGCTCAGGACCTCAGAAGGTGAACCTTCGCCGCAGTCTAACAGGACAACGACCCTAAGCACACAGCCAAGACAATGCAGGAGTGGCTTCGGGACAAGTCTCTGAATGTCCTTGAATGGCTCAGCCAGAGCCAGGACTTGAACCCGATCAAACATGTATCTGACAGAGATTGAGAGGATCTGCAGAGAAGAATGGGAGACATTCCCCAAATACAGGTGTGCCAAGCTTGAAGCATCCTACCCAAGAAGACTTGAGGCTTTAATCGCTGCCAAAGGTGCTACAACAAAGCACTGAGTCAAGTGTCTGAATACTTACGTAAAAGGTGGTTTTTTTGTTTTTAGAAATTACCATTTTCTAAAAACCTGTTTTTACTTTGCATTATGGGGTAGTGTGTGTAGATTGAGGATTAAAAAAAATATATATTTTAGAATAAGGCTGTAACGTAACAAAATGTGGAAAAGGTCAAGGGGTCTAAATACTTTCCGAATGCGATATACATACATACGTCCTCCATGGAGACCATAAGCATGTAGCCCTCGTCCTCAGTTGCTCAGACTAGCTATGCTCGAAGTGTGACAAAAAAAGTGTTTAGCTCATCGGGTAGGGCAGCTTTATTTTTGTAATCCGAGATTGTTAGAAGCCCTCATGTTCGACCCGCTCCTCCACTTTGTCCCTATACTTGTGTCTACCATATTAATCAATCTGTGTAGGTCGTATTTGCACTGTTGAAGCATACAATTGTCCCAATTGGCAAATACATGTAAGTAAAAACAGAACAAATGTAAATTATATATTTCATGAATTTGGTGCTTTAATGTTCCCTATGTCATATCAAGTCAGGCATGGCATGAATTACACAAAAAGAAAAAAGATAACAGTTGCAACTAAAGAATTCTAAGTAAAGATTTTCTGATACAGAAAATACAGAATCAAGGAATGACATTTTCTCTCTCTCAGGGACACCAAATACTTCACTGACCTTTCTATGAGGAAACAGGGTGGTTTATATGCACTCACAACAGGGAATATTAGTAACACAATAACACAACATAAAATAATTAGAGAAACAAATCATCTTTGCACAGGGTTTCTGGGTCAAAGGGAAATAAATAAAACCATATATATATATATATGCATACCAGTCAAAAGTTGTCACAGCTACTCATTAAAGGATTTTTATTTTAACTATTTTCTGCATTGCAGAACAATAGCTTAGACAAACTATGAAATAACACATGGAATCATGTAGCAAAAAAGTGTTAAACAAATCCAAATATTTTATATTTGAGATTCTTCAAAGTAGCAACCATTTGCCTTGATGACAGCTTTGCCGACTCTTGGCATTCTCTTAACCAGCTTCATGAGTTAGTCACCTGGAATGCATTTCAATGAACAGGTGTGCCTTGTTAAAAAGTAAATTTGTGGAATTTCTTTCCTTGTCAGTTGTGACAAGGTAGGGGTCATATACAAAAGATAGCCCTATTTGGTAAAAGTCCATATTATGGCAAGAACAGCTTAGATAAAGAGAAACAATAGTCCATCATTATTTTAAGACATGGTCAGTCAATGCGGAAAAAAAATATTCAAGTGCAGTCGCAAAAACCACCAAGCGCTATGATGAAACTCTCCCATGAGGACCACCACAGGAAAGGAAGACCCACAGTTACCTCTGCTGCAGAGGGTAAATTCATTAGTCAGATTGCAGCCCAAATTAATGCTTGAAAGAGTTCAAGTAACAGACATCTCAACATCAACTCTTCAGAGGAAACTGTGTGAATCAGGCCTTCATGGTCGAATTGCTGCAAAGAAACCACTACCAAAGGACATCAATAAGACGATGAGACTTGCTTGGGCCAAGAAATACAAGCAATAACATTAAGACAGGTGGAAATCTGTTCTTTGGTCTGATGAGTTCGAGATTTTCTGTTCTAACCGCCATGTCTTTGTTTGACGCAGAGTAGGTGAACGGATCTCTGTATGTCTGGTTCACATCATGAAGCATGGGAGAGGAGGTGTGATGGTGCTTTGCTGGTGACACTGTCAGTGATGTATTTAGAATTGAAGGCACACTTAACCAGCATGGCAACCACAGCATTCTGCAGCGATACGCCATCCCATCTGGTTTGCGCTAAGTGGGAATATCATTTGTTTTTCAACAGGTCAACGACCCAACACACCGCGTGGCTGTGTAAGGGTTATGTGATCATGAAGGAAAGGGAGATACCTAGTCAGTTGTCCAACAATGTATTCAAATGAAAGGTGTCTTCCACGTTTAACCCAACCCCTCTGAATCAGAGAGGAGCTGGGGGCTGTCTTAATCGACATCCACGTCTTGCTCAGGGGCAGAACAACAGATTTTTAACTTGTCAGTTCTGGGATTCGATCCAACAACCTTCCGGTTACGGGTCCAACACACTAACCAATCTGCCGCCCCTAAAAAGGAGAGTGATGGAGTGCTGCATTAGATGACCTGGTCTCCACAATCACCCGACCTCAATCCAATTGAGATGGTTTGGGATGAGTTGGACCGCAGAATGAAGGGAAAGCAGCCAAGTGCTCAGCATATGTGGGAACTCCTTCAAGAATGTTGGAAAAGCATTCCAAGTGAAGCTGGCTGAGAGAATGTCTAGAGTGTGCAAAGCTGTCATCAAGGCAAAGGGTAGCTTCTTTGAAGAATCTAAAATATATTTGAGATTCTTCAAACACTTTTTTGGTTATTACATGATTCCATGTGTCATTTCATAATTTTGATGTCCTCCCTATTATTCTACAGAAAATAGTAAAAATAAAGAATGAGTAGGTGTCCAGATTTTTGACTGGTACTGTGTGTGTCATATTATATATATATATACATTTAAAATTACTCTAATGTGAATGCTTTTAACATTTTACAAAGTGTAAATCAAATAAGTCTTGTGTGTAGAAGTAGAAAATGAAAAATGTCCCATACCATGTCTGGCTAATAGGTAGCCTACATTGATGGACAATAATCATAAAAAAAAATACAAATATATTTTAGGGTACATATTAATTCTGAGGACGCAGACAGCATTGCATAGCACAACAAAAACTTACACTTGACAGTGTCAGGATGTTGAATGAAGACTTTGGTATTGAAAGCCAAACATTTCAGTTAAATGCAAACACTGAAAATGCGGTTTCCCAGACACAGATTAAGCCTAGTCCGGGACTAAAAAGCAATTTCAATGGAGACTCTCCATTGACCATGCATTTTAGCCCAGTACCAGGCTTAATCTGTGTCTGAAAAACCTGTCTTAAAATGTCACATGCTGCTTCAAGTCTCTCCTCCTTTTTCAATTAGTAGGCTTGACTACACATACCATGCTCATTCACACATATGTAATCATGGCTATCCAAAGGAAAAAGCACAAAAAAAGCACAAAAAAAAGATTAAACGTGGACCATCTACTGATTTTTGAAATTTCCAAAATGTCAAACACCTGTACCAATGTTTCCCTTTTTTAATTGATACCATCCTAGGCATTTGCATTTCCAAAGAAATCATCTTGATTGTCCATCATGAAGTCCAAGTCCTCACCATGAGTTCCTCACCGCCTCTTTTGTGTGTAAACTGGGTAGGCGAGCGTGACATTTAAAGAATCATTGTGCTGTACGAGTGACGTGTGGTGGTAATGCAGGACTAGTTCTTTTAGGGAGCCATACAGGTTATACGGCTCTGCAAATCCATAGCCCGTATGACTCTTGTTGATAACACAATGCTTCACCTCACCATCAACACTGCAAAGAAAGACATTTTAAATTAGAATACATCAAGTTCAGAATACTTCCAAATTCCATGTATGGACTATTTTACATGGTTCCGAAAATAAAGAATGACCTGATTTGTTACATGTTGTCAACTTGATCATTTAGAAAACACACCAAGGTCAACTTTTCCTTCTTCCTTCAGTCTCTCTCAATATGTAGCATGAGGAGAACCAGTTTGTTTATTATGTATATGATCGAGCATGACAAATCTGATCAATATGCTAATCAAGTTGCCAATATACACTCAATACTAATGCTGCAAATTAACATCATAAAATCTGTCAACACATTAAGACTGAATAATCGGATCGCATTAAATAAGCAAACTTGTATTATTAGATACATACACAACACTGCAGGCGTAGCAGCCAGCTTTGCTACTGTCCCGGACCAGGAATGTTCCGTCCTTCTTCCCTCGGAGCAGAGCTTCTGCCTGCAGCCGGTTGATGTTGCCTAGCCTCCACGAACGTTCATCATGATGTGGGAGGTCCTCGTCATCTTCAACCATTGAGTACTCACTGCAATACAATAATCACGTTAGTTTTATACAGCACTAACTTCTGTTTGAATTACTCCTTTAAAAAGAAACATGCAAAAGGAGACAACTTTGAAGTGGATCTTTAAAAAACAATCCAAAGTAAAAGCGTGGGAAATGGATACTTACTCCTCTGGGTTTTCATTCTTGATACCCAACCATTCATTCAGCTTCTTCTGCCTCACTCCCTTTTGTGTCAGCCACCTACCACGAGAAAATAAAAAAAGGTTGTGTGTCAGTCATTTAGTAACGGGACATTATAGACAAAATATTTGATAACAGCAAAGACTGGTGCTATACTTACATTAGGTAATGGTCTCTGGTCTTGCGGAGCTGAATCAGATCAGGTTTGATGCTGTTCATCTTCTTATCGATCTCCCTGTAATCCGCTGCTTGCTTTTTCAGATCGTCCTCCAGGTGCCGTTTGCTGTCCACAATCTCACTTATTCTCGATTTCAGTTTGTCGTAGTTTCCCATGATTCTAGGAGAAACAATTATTGTTGTCAAAAATATATCACCTATTGTCAATATATGAGACAGCTGTTGTACTTCTATAAGAAAGGCACATTTGGCTTCTCCAACAGTGAAGCAATCTGAGTAGTTGTAGCATCAACAAAACTCCAGTGATTATTCTGTGGGTATACAAACTTCTACTATACTATTACCATTAGTGATGCACCGATATGACATTTTTGGCCGATACTCAATATTTTCCTTGCCAAAAAAACAATACCGATATTTAAACATTTAGCGGCCTTTTAAGCATTCTAGTACAGTTAAACAGTTACACACACACGGACAAAGCGGTTTAAGGCACTGCATCTCAGGGCAAGAGGAGTCACTACAGTTCCTGGTTTGAAATCCAGGCTGTATCACATCCGGCTGTGATTGGGGAGTCCCATAGGGCTACGCACAATTGGCCCAGCTTCGTCCGGGTTTGGCCATTATTGTAAATAAGAATTTGTTCTGAACTGATTTGACTGGTTAAATAAAGGTTTTACACACCACACTGACCAACAAGTTATTTTGTTTGTCCCCATTACCAGTAAAACATAATCAAAAGCTATTTCTTTCATGTACTTGCTGCGCTGTTTCGTTTCATTCTCAAGCAGGATTTCTATGGAACGCCATTTGAGCCTTTGCGTGTCAAATAAGCTTGTTGACCAATCAGGACCTGAATATGACTGCATGTCACATAATAATTGAACACGTTTTATTGTTTTACGTAGTGATTACACTATCATCTGTATTTAATATGTCACAACGATTCATCAATATTTATGCTACGATGCCTGTAAAGTTGTCTCGCGCACCTACATTGCTGGTCATAAAAAAAGCTAGCTAGCTCATGGATGCAAGCAATGTTCTTCCCCCAAAATATAGCAAAAAGACAATCTGTTTCAGTAGCTATAGTTGGCTGGCTAACTATATATATAGCTAGGTGTCACCATCTAAAATAACCCTCATTTATAAGACAGTTCTTATTTGATTAATGGTGATGTCAGAAGGTGAATTCACCAATTTGTAAGTCGCTCTGGATAAGAGCGTCTGCTAAATGACTTAAATGTAAATGTAATGGTCAGACTCATCTATGTGAAGATGGCCACAATAGTGTACTTTGCAGTTAGCCTTCAAAATAAAAGAATGTCATTGACAAAGATGCAAATGAATACAAATAGTAGAATAAATCATGCTAAACAAGGTTGGAATGTTATATAAAACCAACAAAAGACAATTTGTTAATTTGACAAAAATCTGAAATCACACAATGTATTTTACTTTAGAATTGCATTGGGAGGAGGGGCATACTTATTTCACTGTACAGTATTACCTATGGATTGTGGATCAATGACATGGGGTTTCAGTCTACTCAGTGACACCCAGAGAACATTAGTGTCGTAGCTCTTATTGCAGGACTCAAACAACTTGAGCCACATTTGAGCCACATTTATTGTCCACCTATGTGTATTGAACACTATTCCAGAGGAAAAACCATATTTTGTGGATATTTTGGAGTCCGATAACTCTGAGGATGTTGGGAAAAAATAGCTTGGGTATTGAGTAGACTAATACCCCATTTCATTGATCCCCAATCCTTACGTAAAGCTGTACAATATGAATGTCAATACACACAATAGGCTGACTGGGGAGGTGATTTCACACAGTCACAGTCCCGCGATAAGAGCTACAACGCTAATATTTGCGTAAACTCTTCAGTTGTGTTCTGTGGGTGTCACCGAGTAGACGGATACCCCATTTCATTGCTTCACATTCCAACCTTGTTTAACATTATCTAGTCTAAATATGGAATGATTATACCAATTGTGCATCACTTTCAAAGGAGGTACTTTACCTTCTGCATCACTTTCAAAGGAGGTACTTTTATTTTGAAAGCAAACCGCAAATTCCCCTATTGTGCCTAGCTTAACAACACATAACCCGGTCCCGTCGAGCCTCACTAGCCAGATGAAGCTAGCTGGCTGCTTATAACGTTAACTTTGGGCAACAGGGTTAAGTAGCTGACTGGCTATTTATTTTCATGAACTGAGGTTCAATTTCAATAGGTGAACAACACGTGGCTACCTAGCTAATACTTACCAGGATTCCTAAATCATTGCTAAGAATAATGAAAATGACTGAAGTTTCGACTGGTCATTGTTTTCAGGCTGGTTGTATTGGTGCTAGCTAGGTACCACGCTAAAGCTACCCCAGAAGTTGCGGTTGAACAAATAACGCTTTATTACCAACACAGTGTTTTCTTGTTTGCAGATTTTTTGTACAGCTTTGACAGTGCTACTGATAGTAGTGGTGGCGCTTGGCTTGCACGTGCAAATTCAGAACACACAACATTCTATAGTAGAACTGTCAAATAAAAAAAGCTTAAATGCATCAAGTAGTGTTATTGTCAAATAGTGTTATTTGACACGCAAAATACCCAAATGGCGTTCCATAGTATGTTGTGAAGCTAAGTGGAGTGACGCTATTACTGTGTAACTCCGGTAGGGCAACATCTGAAAAATAGAGCACTTGGTAGTGTGTGCCGGTGCTCGACCAGTCGCGAAATCAACATCACCCACGACAGAGAACTGTTGATTGTCAAGGGCAATGAATTCCATAATCTTGGTGTTAATGCATTTCGCCTTTGAGTTGTCTCGCTGAAATGTTCTTACTCTTTCAAATGACTGCTCAAATTGAACTTGTTGGAAGCGTGCGCTTAGTATTTTTCTGCTTTTGTTCTGTGCAGCGCTGTAGTTTTCATGGCGTTATTACATGATCTACTTATGTTATATATAGGTATGCACGTCAGCTTTGACATCGGTTTTGCACATCGGCGTTAAACTAGACATTGGGCCGATGCTGGCATTTTTAGCTAATGTAGGCTGATTCTGATACGCTCACCGATACATTGTGCATCCCTAACAGATATTAACCACTTTATCATAGAACTGAACTGTGATTAGTGTTAGCTACATCTTTGGTTGAAAAGATAATATAAAAGAATTTTCATTATTACCTCTGGATTTCTTTATCGTTACCCTCTCTCCTGAACTTTTCAATGTACTCCTTGCTATAGCGCTCTTGGGTTTGGCATTGCTCCTCAAAGATCTTAATGGTTTCATTGAATGCCTCAATGGCCGTTCTCTTCATTTGAATTTCCTGAGGAAAACAAAGAACCGGAGGTTGGATACAGTACAATCAGAAACGATTCAATCACAATTGAATGACAAAAGCAATTCACCTGTGATGTTCTTGTATACTCCTCGTACAGACGATCGTACTCTCGGTTCTTCTCCTGGAACTGAAGGTGGTACTCCTGCAGCCTTTTACCGACAGCTTCAATGTTGTCCTCTTTAACAACCTGGTCCTGCAGGAGACAACAAAGCAGTTAGAGGAACAAATCTCACTCGGTCATCTGGCAAAAAAAGCTCTGGGTGACACTCAAATTCCAGATATGAAAATGAAGCACTGACTGTGCTCATAGAATAATCTGACCAAGGGATCTCTTATCTGTGAATACGTGTAGCTTCCATTTGTGTTTGAATTGTGGAGGCACCCTTACCTGCTGGAGCCTTGACACTGGGTACAGCAGTCTCACGTCCAGCTTTGGGTTGTACTGGGCTAAGGACTCGTGTCTGTAGTGATTGATGAGCTCAACCACCGAGTTGAATGTCAGTGGGTCCGAGAAGCCGTATTTCCCATCCCGATGGAATATTTTGATCAGTTTGTTATTTCCTCCTTTCCTATGAGCGAGATCAAAAAGGGAACTTTGAAAATGGCCATGTCTCTTTAGGCCAGGGTTTAATTTTAAATATACCGGACATTTGAGAAATATACCGGACCCATATGCATTGTGTGATTAGGGCGTCCACCAACGGTGCTCAGAATGACAGAAATCACATTTAGATTATGGTAATTCATCTTAACAGAACATGCAACTCTAGGATGCAACGGTGTGTGTCCTTCTAACCGAATTCTGATGCGCACTTTGAAGACGTTAGAATAACTGCCACTTTTCCTCAGCCAACAAGACGAGTTACAAACACTGAAATCACTAGCCGATGTCAATCTACTATTCGCCACAGACTAAGACAGTTGTGGGATCCCTAACTTATATAACCAATTTAGCTACATAAAAAGAACGTTAGAAAGCAAAATCAGGCTGATGCAACAGATTTGAAAGTTTAGTTTAAAATGTTGATAAACTATTATTTCTTCGCATTATAAGCTCACGAATGCTTGTTCCATAATTTAATTAGCCGGGAAAATACTGTTTCCAAAAGCGCACCGCACATAAGAGCGGCAGAGATCAAAATATCCGTTAGAGATTAAGAAAGAGGGAAGATCTAATGATGCAACAACTAGGCTTCTAATATGAGCAGGATTGTGTCTTTGGCTACTGGACAATGAAAAAGTTTATTTGAAAAAAATAGGCTACTGGTTTCAATGGCATATGGAAGTCTTTATAAAGTAACTGTTTCTATGGTCAGATTTTGGCTAGGCTACTTCAAAGCAAGGTAAGACATGCCTTATAGTATGAAGCAAAACAATCATGTTTAAAACAATTAAGTTTGTTTTTAAAGTGCATATTGCCCCTAGCTCATTGCAAAGTGACACACTGAAGCCTGCCTGCCGACCCTTGCCTGTGCACTTGAATGGCAAAATGGGAAGTGTGGGTCAATGACCAGTTGAAAAATAAGTTTGCCATTTTAAAAAACAGTTTTGATAGCCACGATTTAACATGCGACTGCGTTTAAAATTGATGCGCATTGGAAGTTATAAAAGCATGTTTCACTCCAGCAGAAAGGAACGAGCTGTAGTAGCAGCTCTCGTGCTACTTATCTGTATGCTGCCAATTGAATTCCACTCAATTATGCAAATGAACCCACAGACCGATAAGCATGACTGGTATTTCCATCAATTAATAGGCTAAAAGCATTATTTTGCTATGGGATTTTTTATTTTCTTACGGACAATTTTATTTATTGGCTTTTCAATTATTTTATTTAAAAATCGTCTATTACCGGCTAACAGAAACCCTGCATTAGACAGAGCAGGATATTAAGAGTTCCATATTAATTTAGCAACCATGCGATTCACAACGTACCTCAGAGTCAGTGTGTAGTCTCCATGCATTTTGGTGGATGCATCTCGGACCAGAAACGTACCATCAGCTGTGTCTCTCAGCTTCTCATTCACCTCCTCCCTACAAGAAAACGAAGGGCTATGCTACAGTTTCTTCACAAATCCAATAGGACTCATTATCAAACTGGAAACCAAGAGATTTACATCACAAGACACTGACCATTAATTCATTATTAATTGAATTATCATTAAGATCATAAGCGCTTGCCTTGAGATGTCTCCCCAGTACCACTCCCCGTCTTGCAAGGCCATGTTGTTGTTGAACCCGTTGTTTGGAACTGGGGTAGTGGCCTTTGGTGGTTTCGGGGGCAAAGCTGCGGCAAGAAGAGAGAATGAAGCTGTCAATTTGCAGTCTCACAGCGCAAAACTTACCTTTTCTGAACTTGTGAATTTTAAGTTGACTTGATTAGGTGAGTGAGGAAGATAGTTATCAGCTACCAGAAACAGGCTTAAATTCCTAAAAAAATTGCAACGGTTCATAACAATATGAGTGTAATGGCTCAAAACTAAATACCTACATGTAGGCTATTGTTTGGTTTATTTGTGTCAACTACTGCATTACCAGTTAAGTAGCTACACTTTGTTGCATTAACATAATGACCAGAAAAAAGGGGGGAAAAAAGTGGAAGTGTGTTATTTGGCCACATTTTAATGTAACAATATCAAAATATTATGATGACAGACTAAATAAATAAAAAAACGGAGAAAATGAGGACTGAATGCAAAGACATTAAATCCCAAAAGAAGTACGCCTCTGTACACCATAACTACTCCTGTGTGAAATAGTAGTACGTCGCTGCAGTTCATCTGCTCTCCCAAGCTATCAATGTAACATAGCCTAATCATCACAATGCATGTAGAAATACCCACAATGAAAATACGTTATACAGCCTAATGGTAACATCACAAAAAAAATTATGTAGGAGGATGCCAAAGAAACACATGCAAACCTCAGATGGAGAACAGATGTTGCGCTGGAGGGGATGGCTCCCGTTTTATGGGCTCTTAACCAACCATGCTATTCGTTATTTATTTATTTTTCGCATGGTTTGTAAATAATTTTGTACATAATGTTGCTGATACCATCTCTTATGACCGAAAAGAGCTTCTGGACATCAGAACTGCGATTACTCACCTTGAACTGGAATTTTTTTTCTTCCTTTGACGAGTTGGATTTACTCCAGACAAGGCCCTCATCCCCAACATTCGCAGGAGAAAGAGACATATCGCGGAAGGAGGCCGGGGTGCCTTGTGAGGTTATGGCGGCGAGCGGCTAATCTGCCTTTACCATCTTTACTATAGGCCAACGTACAATTGTTGGATAATAAAGTGGACGAACTACAAGCACCCATATCCGGGTCATTAAAAACTGTAATATCTTATGCTTCACCGAGTCGTGGCTGAACGACAACATGAATAACATACAGCTGGCGGGTTATACACTGTATCGGCAGGATAGAACAGCAGCCTCTGGTAAGACAGGGGTGGCGGTCTTTGTATATTTGTAAACAACAGCTGGTGCACGACATTTAAGGAAGTCTCAAGGTTTTGCTCGCCTGAGGTAGAGTACCTCATGGTAAGCTGTAGACCACACTACCTACCTAGAGAGTTATCTATATTCTTCACAGCTGTCTATTTAACACCACAAACCGATGCTGGCACTAAGACCGCACTCAATGAGCTGTATACGGCCATAAGCAAAAAGGAAAACATGACTGCCTGACCAGGCACGACTCCAACACCATCAAGTTTGCCGATGACACAACAGCGGTTGACTTGGAGCCTCAACTTGGGACTCGACTGATGACTTAAAATGATCTGGTCAGGTTTTGTAAAGTTGTCACTCATTGTGGCACACAGTCTCCGTGGATTACTGGTGTTCTAAAATGGCAGACGGAAGGGAGGGTGGTGCAGCAGGTGCCGCTTCTCCTACGAATGCTGTTATTTTATCTAAAGCATCAGGTGTACGCCGCCCCCAGCTAAGTAACTCATGAAAAGATTTAAAGCTCAATGTGTTTTATCTCCAGTACATTGCCATGATTGTCAGTTATGTAGCCGCTCTACTCATAATCTCAGTGCGTCCTTGCTGGGATGACAATCAATCTACTGGCGGAGAATATCAACACCAAACACATTGGTTCAATGTTCCATGGGAGAGGACCCAACTGTTCAAAAGGACCCATAACCTTCAATTCCTACTTTATTGACTGTCAGGGTACTGACACAGAACCCCTCTGCTGCAGAGGATAAGTTCATTGGAGTTACCAGCCTCAGAAATTGCAGCCAAATTAAAGGTCCACAGAGTTCAAGTAACAGACATCTCAATATCAACTGTTCAAAAGAGACTGCATGAATCAGGCCTTCGTGGTTGAATTGCTGCAAAGAAACCACTACTAAAGGACACCAATAAGAAGAGACTTGCTTGGGCCAAGAAACACGAGCAACGGACATTAGACCAGTGGAAATAAGTCCTTTGGTTTACAGTCCAAAGGTGAGATTTTTGGTTCACCAACCACCGTGTCTTTATGAGACGCGGTATGGGTGAACAGAAGATCTCTGCATGTGTATTTCCCACCGTAAAGCATGGAGGTGGTGGTGTTATGGTTATGGTGTTGGGGTGCAAACCAGATACACCATCTAATCTGGTTTGGGCTTAGTGGGTCTCAGCATTGGTTTTTCAACAGGACAATGACCCAACACCTCCAGGCTGTGTAAGGGCTATTTGATCAAGAAGTAGAGCGATGGAGTGCTGCATCAGATGACCTGGCCTCCACAATCCCCCGACCTCAACCCAATTCAGATGGTTTGGGATGAGTCGGACCGCAGAGTGAAGGAAAAGCAGCCAACAAATGCTCAGCATACGTGGGAACTCCTTCAAGACAGTTGGAAAAGCCTTCCAGGTGAAGCTGGTTGAGAGAATTCCAAGAGTGTGCAAAGCTGTCATCAAGGCAAAGGGTGGCTATTTGATGAATCTAAAATATATTTTGATTTGACACTTTTTTGGATACTACATGATTCCACGTGTGTTATTTCATAGTTTTTATGTCTTCACTATTATTCTACAATGTAGAAAATAGTAAAAATAAAGAAAAACCCTTGAATGATTATATGTTCTAAAACTTTTGACCGGTAGAGGCTGGAAGTAGCACAGGGTCAGCCGCAGAGAAGCTCCACTTGAGCAGGTTAAGTGCCTAGCTCAAGGGCACTTGAGATTCTGATACAAGCAATATTATATTGAGCTTAAAATAGACTACATCTTTACCAAATAGTTACAATACTGTATGGTTCCAGTATTCGCTCTCCCTCTCTCGCAAACACGGAACAATCATTCAACCTTAAATTCTCACCAAAAAAAAGATCCATAAACGATACTAATACGCATGAGCATCTCAGAAAACAGTTTGTGTACTTGATAGTTTAATCCAGCACTAGAACATATACTGATACTATTTAGTAATTACTAAAAGAAAAAGTAACCAGCTATGGCCCATGCAAGAGTTTTCTATCTTCGAGATCTATAGTCAGCAATTAGTTCAGCAGACATGAAAATCACATTCAATTCCAAATATGAAACATAAAAAATATTAATTGTATTACCTGGAGCAGCCTGGGTTTCACTCAATTCACTGTTGACCAAGATCTCTAGAATCTTGATAAGGGAATCCAGGCTGGCCTCACAGCTGAGAGATAGGAAATGGTTACATTTATTATCTGCTGCATCCTTATTTCATTGCCCTGTCAAAGGCTTTCGATAATGTTGATCACTCACTGCTAATTCAGAGGCTTTCCTCAATTGGTCTTGACCAGGATGCATGTCAATTGTTTAAACATTACTTGACAGATAGAACTCAATGTATATCTACTGCTGGTGTTAAATCCATCTTCCTGGATATTACGAAAGGTGTGCCGCAGGGGTCGATTCTGGGTCCGGTAGTTTTTACCGTTTACATTAAGAATATTGACTTGTCTGTAAAAAGTTGTAACCTGTACTTGTATACCGATTATACTGTTGTATATGCTATTGCCTCCACGGTTGACCAGGCACTATCTGAACTACAGTCTTCCTTCATTGTATTACAGAAAAACTTTGAGCTGAAATTAGTTCTGAAAGCAGGTAAAACTAAGTATATGTTGTTTTCTAGAGCGCACAAAAAAAACGTTTGATGATTTAAGCATATGTACTTTAGATGGTGTCCATATTGATCGTGCCCCTGTTTACAAATATCTGGGCATCTGGAAAGATGAAAATCTGTCTTAAAAAGCAAATTGAGGAGTTAGTTTAGAAGCTGAGAATAAAAACGGGCTTCTTCTATAGAAATGGATCCTGCCTCTCGCTAAATTGTAGACCGTGTTTTTTCTTTCTTTCTGCTTGCATTTTGTATTTATATTCTGATGTGTGTATTTTCTGTAATTTATGTAATTCAGGGCTCATCTGTAAAAGAGACCTTGGTATCAGTATGACTCCTTGATCAAATTAAGGTTAAATAAATTTGGTATGTGTATTTAAACACACAAAAAATAATCTGTTCACATTCTACAGTTACTGTGAGTGTTACTGTCTCTATGACATGTTGTTTTTATACTGCCCTCATACATAAAAGCATTCCTGTCAGCATAATTGCCCATTGTGGGATAAATAAAGTATTTCAATTGTAATTGTATACTGACCTTGCTGGTTGAAGCCTGAAAAGCACAGGGCTAAAGATTTCCGCCAAGTCTCTGACACAGAGTTGGTTTTTGCTGCTGTTCTGAGAAATCCGGCAGAAATGTTTGATGAGGCAGTAGAACGTGAGGCAGTATTGGGGCGGATGGTTAGATGAGCTGGCTATTCTGCGCAACAACTGGGCACAGTCCTTTGGATCCTTTACCTCTGTGAGCATGAAAAGAGGAAACAGTCACACAAGGTAAAGATTAAATCAATGACAACCACTATTAACATGTACTGCACAGCATTGCCCTGGAAAACTTGCCACAACATACCATAACTTTATTTGTATGGTGAGCCACATATAACGGGCTTGCGGGCCGGATTTGGTCCGTGGGCCGCTTCTTGAGTATACATTTGGTTTGAGGGATTCTATTAGTTTTATAGCCATCAGGTCTTACTCACCCTGTACTGCATGAATCATCTCACTTTGGAGAGAGGTGGGAACAACTGGATTAGGCAAATCCTGCAGGTATCTCCAAAGGCCATCACATAGCGACTGTAGGTCCAAAGGCTCCAAATCTGTAAATGCATCAATAAACTTAGATGGTAGAGATGAACGCAACAAATGACAGTTACAACAACCACTTGGTTAAGAAAAAATAATAATATTTCTCAAGAACTATTAAAAATGGGAGAAGTAGTATGGTGGAAAAAATTGCAAGATTATGTTATAATACTTTTATTACATCAAATGGCTGTTTTATGCAACAGAATAGAGTATTCTGTTAACTATTGTGTGTGTGTTCTACTGAGGATGGGCCTCTGGGAGATAACACTGACAGGAGATTTACAATGTCTTTTGGGTGATAAAACCTAAAGAGCATTCCAGAGCATGAGTTAATGTTTCTGTTCTATACGGGGCCAGACACTGGTCTCTATACAATGAAATCTGTTGACACAGCAGATACTGTCTGCTATGTATTATAGAAATCTTCCATACAAATCTTAACCTTGTGACCCATTCTATACATCTGTTGTTCGTCAGGGGCGGCAGCGTAGCCTAGTGGTTAGAGCATTGGGACTCGAATCCCCGAGCTGACAAGGTACAAATCTGTCGTTCTGCCCCTGAACAAGGCAGTTAACCCACTGTTCCTTGGCCGTCATTGAAAATAAGAATTTGTTCTTAACCGACTTGCCTAGTTAAATAAATGTTAAAAAATAATAATTTAAATGTAGGTTGGAAGGGGTGTATCTTGGCTATAAAATACCTTTGTACTTTTGTCTCGGGGCTCTCAACTAATCATCTGAGCGTAAATTGTCAACCAGCCATGACCAGCCATCATTATCGTAGAGCACTCATTCGATTCACTTGTGTGTGCGTTGTATTGACCTGCTCCCTTATTAATAAGTGATTAAATATTTAGTTTAAGTATAACTCTGACTTGCGTGATAAGTTTGTCTCGCCTCATTTGATAGTAAAGAAATGAACCACCACATTAGGCACAGTCTGCCACTCACTCACCACAGTCAGTGAACTGTCTCATATCCAGCCCACAAGCTGCTGTGAAAGTTCTATAAAGGGTTGGACATTCCAAACCTGCAGGACAGAAAATAGGATCAGGAGGTGGATTTGATTAACCATTTCAATGTAAAAGCAAAACATTCACCATCGTTAACTACTCCCATGCACCAGGCCACCGTCTCTTCTTACCTTTGCCTTCTATTGCCTCCAGAAGCTTGACCAGGATGGGTGATGCGGTCTCTGGAGGAGCAAACTGTTCTGGCAGATCTGGCAACATGAAGCCTGTACAACAGAAAGATGACGTACCTGAAGCTTTCTAAACTGCTACCGGACAGTTGATTGTTACCTGATAACAAACACCCATCTTGCTCACCTTTCCTTTATAGGCATTCAATTAAAATGAAGATCTTAAGATCTTACACACAGCAATGGTTGTGTCGCATCTAACAAGCCTGCACAGATATTCATTTTTCCTTGCGGAGTCACAGCACTGTTGTAGGTATAGGCCTGCCTTACAGTAAATTATTAGTATTAGATCAGAGTTACACACAAGCATTTGCTGTTTTGCCTCTTAAGCTTCCTTTGTAAAAGCTTATGAAGCACTCTAATCCTCCACATCAGCGTTTTCATAGATCCATATTCAGCACAGCTGCTCTTCCTTGGCTTGCTGCACATCTGCAGCTCAGTGCTTAATACTAGTTGTAACCAACTCAAACTGATGAAACAGCAAGCCAAGGAAGAGCTGAAACACAAAACTACAGCCTGAAATTCATGTCTATGCACAATAACATTCATAACCAACAGTGCAAAAAGATAGGTCACTGTAATTTAAAATCAGATTGGTAGTACAGTACTTTAAAACCGACAAGATAAAAACATCAGCAATGTAACCTGATGTACAACTACTCACCCTCTGATTCTGAATCCGTCCTGGCCAGATCTGATGTGGAAGGAAGAGGCCTAGGTGGCCTTGGTTTTGGTGTTGGTGGTGAAATTACTTTTCTTCCCACAAACTCAACGTAAGTCCCCGGGAAGTCACCTTTTTCATGAGTTGTCTCATTGAATCCTGGCAGCCACCCAATCTCATCTGGTTTTTCTTCAGCCCAATTAGGGCAGCCTAGGGCCAGCAGAGCACCCTTGCTCACCACAAGTATATCGCCTACATGCAAATCAATGTCCTCCTCCCTCTCCTTTTTATAGTCATACAGTGCTCTGTACTGGTATCCTTCTGAAGTCATCTTTATATATGATATCTTTTTCCCAATACACAATTTAAGACCAATAAGATTTGGCCTGAGGTTAAAAATCGACTATATTCTTTCTAACAACGCATGTTTCCTCCATCTCCATTTTATGCAGATCTTCTTCCCCCAAAAGTATGCAGATTCAGCACCTCCAAATGTTAACATTAAGGTTCTGTCCTGTTTTTCAATACACCTTCATTATGCTTCATGCAATACAATCCCATCAAAGGCATCGGCATCTGTAGTCCCATGAAAGCACTGTCCAGGATGGAGACAAAATGTATATTCAGAAATCAAAATTAAAAGAACTGTAGTAGCTAGATTGTTGAAATCATGTGTTGTTTCACAAGCTAACGTTTTCAATTATTTCAATCACCAACAAAACGGTGATTGTCTATGAATAAGAAACGTTAATATCTAGCAAAAGTTACTGTATACTTGAAGCTATATAAAGTTCCACATTGGATAAAGTAATGTGTCTTTGTTCGTGACAAAGCCAGTTAGCTTGGACATACTGTACTAGCTATACACCAATAGTCTTAGCTGGGGATTGGGGAAGTAGCTAACGTTACTAGCTAGCCGGGTAGCTACGTCTATTAAGACACATCCACAAACCCGGTGCACACACACCATCCAAAGGACAAACACAAAAGTAATTTAAAAATACAAATGATAAAAACATTTAGATTAAAGAAGCCATGCCATTCGTTGTGTAACTAGTTAGTATGTAACATTATTAGCTAACCTTAGCTAGCATGAACACAGGCCCGTGAAAATGTAGAAATTCCACGGTCTCAGATTTGGCAGATGGCTACTTTAGCGAGCTAACGTTAGTTGAATAGTTACCTTATTGTTATTTTCCTCTGAAAAAAACTTCAGAAAAAACATAGATCAGATTTCATTGGGAAGTGCAGGATAGACGCGGTCTCCAAACCATAGCTAGCTATGATATCGAAAATGCATCCGGGTGCAGTAACAGCTAGTAGCAAACCGCAGTGCAGCTAGTTAGCCGGTCGTCACTAGTTAACACAGCCACAAAGTCAGGGTTTATGTCCGAGGTAAAAAGTAGTGGATATTCGGTTCTCTCAGCAATAGCTATTGAACCAAGCATGCCATGACAATAAAGATATTCTGAATAAGGGGAGGATGGTCAAAAATCCACAAGACATTTTTTTGTAGAGACAATTCAGTGTATATTGTATTTCTTGCATAGCATGACTATGAAAATTATATATTCTGAAGCGGGGAAGGAAGGACAAAAATCCACAGCCCAGCCCCCCAATTCTAATATCAATTAAACAATTTTTTAAATGGCAGACAAGTATATTTCTATAACATGTTTGAGATTGTAAATTGATCATGCAAATTACATTTGTGAAAAGACAGTAAAAAGAATAGTCACGAGCCTCCATTGAATAGGTGGCCACTAATTATTTCGGTTTTGTGGTCAAAACAACAAAGAGAAGAGGTGCGTAACTTGCTACAGTATACAAAAGTTTCGGTCTCACAACCTTCACGAGACAAAGGTCTAAAGTTGAATGATGGGGAAATGTAACCAAACTCTTAAACAGAGCTCTAGATGCAAGGACTGGCAGTCCCTGATAATGAATTACACTATGAAACATAATTTGATTTAAGATAAAGGGGGACTATTAAGAAACCATTCAGCAATTGTGTGATTTTGTTAACAGAACCACTTCACTCGTTCTGCTTCCACTGTGGGATGGAGAACCTGGAGGGCAAAAATATATTTGATTGGGTAAGCGACTACACAAGTGTATATATTATATTGATGTCATTACATACAGTTAGGAAAGCAACAAATATAATTTATGAATCTTATAGAGAGATACTGTAGTTAAGGATAATGAGTATTATATTGGAAAACAGTAGATAATCTGCTTATGTACTGAGTTCTCCCCTGCTTGGTACAGAGGGCATCTCTGATTAACCCAGGAAGCACACTAGCTGACCAATACCACAATTTCTCCAGGTACATTAACGTAGCTCATTGCCATTGCATTCTACCATTCTGGTGAGCATGGCAACAGGGTTATCTCATCCAGCGATAAAGCCAGTTACGGAAGTCTTTGAATGCAATATAAAGTCAGTTTGATTATCTTGTCTCTATTGTAAACTCAAATACATTTTTGTAGAACTTATTAAGTGAAATGCTTACCAAAAATACCACCAAAAAAGTAAGATAAGAATAACAAATAATTAAAGAGCAGCATTCAATAACAATAGCGGGGCTATATACAAGGAGGTACCGGTACAGAGTCAATGTGCAGGGGAACCGGTGTCGAGGTAATATGTACATGTAGGTACATGGGGGGCAATGCAAATAGTCTGGGTAGTCATTTGATTAGATGTTCAGGAGTCTTATGGCTTGGGGGTATAAGCTATTTGGGAGCCTCTTGGACCTAGACTTGGCGCTCTGGTACCGCTTGCCGTGCGGTAGCAGTGAGAACAGTCTATGACTAGGGTGGCTGGAATCTTTGACAATTTTTAGGGCCTTCCTCTGACACTGCCTGGTATAGAGGTCCTGGATGGCAGCAAACTTGGCCGCAGTGATGTACTGGTCCGTACGCACTACCGTCTGTAGTGCCTTGCGGTCGGAGTCCAAGCAGTTGCCATACCAGGCAGTGATGTAAGCTGCAAAAACCTTAGAGTATCTGAGGACCCATGCCAAATCTTTTCAGTCTCCTGAGGGGGAATAGGTTTTGTCGTGCCCTCTTCACCACGGTCTTGGTGTGCTTGGACCATGTTAGTTTGTTGGTGACGTGGACACCAAGGAACTTGAAGCTCTCAACCTGCTCCACTACAGCCCAGTCGATGAGACTGGGGGCGTGCTCGGTCCTCCTTTTCCTGTAGTCCACAATCATCTTCTTTGTCTTGATCACACTGAGGGAGAGGTTGTTGTCCTTGCACCACACAGTCAGGTCTCTGACCTCCTCCCTATAGGCTGTGTCATTGTTGTCGCCGTTGTGTCATCAGCAAAAGTGATGGTGTTGGAGTCGTGTCTGGCCGTGCAGTCATGAGTGAACAGGGAGTACAGGAGTGGACTGAGCACGCACCCATGAAGGGCGCCTGTGTTGCGGATCAGCTTGGCGGATGTGTTGTTAAATACCCTTACCACCTGGGGGCGGCCCATCAGGAAGTCCAGGACACAAATGCAGAGGGAGGTGTTTAGTCCCAGGGTCCTTAGCTTATTGATGAGCCTTGAGGGCACTATGGTGTTGAACTCTGAGCTATAGTCAATGAATAGCATTCTCACATAGGTGTTCCCTTTGTCCAGGTGGGAAAGGGCAGTGTGGAGTGCAATAGAGTTTGCATCATCTGTGGATCTGTTGGGGCGGTATGCAAATTGGAGTGCGTCGAGGGTTTCTGGGATAATGGTGTTGATGTGAGCCATGACCAGCCTTTCAAAGCACTTCATGGCTACAGACGTGAGTGCTACGGGGCGGTAGTCATTTAGGCAGGTTACCTTAGTGTTCTTGGGCACAGGGACTATGGTGGTCTGCTTGAAACATGACAGTATTACAGACTCAGACAGGGAGGTTGAAAATGTAGAAGACACTTGCCAACAAGTAAGTCTATAGGCTACGAGAGGAACTAACCTTTGGCTGTTGTGCCCTTGTGCTGAATTTAATAATTAGAATTCCCTTCTCCCAACTGCCATGCTCCGAAGCACCTCACACTCACATGGCTCTCTCAGATATCTCAATTCTTATTAGCTAACGGACATCATGTGATGGGGTCCTTTTCAAAGGTATGACACATCATGACGCAACTGTGCGAGTCCCTTGTATCAAATTCCGAGGTGCATATTGAAGACGTCCACATTTACTTTGTCAGCCAACAAGATGAGTAGAGCTAACGAGCAGCAAAAGCACTAGCCATGTCAAGCTACTATCCCCAATAGTACGGAAGTTGACCTATTCTATTGGTCAACTTGTCCTTCTGTGCAATAAATGAATATTCCAAACATATTCTGGGACAGTTGTGGTAGTTGCGATAGATCCCAAATTAATACACCCACGCCCATAAAAAAAGGTTTAAAAGCAATGAGGTTGATGCAACAGATCAGAACATTTAGCTTAAAAGGTTAAACTATTTGGCTATTTCTTCACATTACAAGCAAGAATAAGTGTGAAAATGCAATCAGTTAGCAGGAAAACACTGTTCTCAAAAATGACCGCAAATGCCACTATGCATGTAAAGCTTTATTATCATTGAGCATTTTTATGGTGAAAATGTTCTTCCCCAAACTTGAAACTGTATGCCAGTCAGGCTCTACACCGGTTATAAAGTAGATTAATGTGCTTATTTGTAAGAAGTTATTTGGCCACTTTAGTTACAAACTTAATCAAAACATTTACTGTGCTTTGCAAAAGTATTCATCCACCTTCGCGGTTTTCCTATTTTGTTGCATTACAACCTGTAATTTAAATTGAATTTTATTTGGATTTCATGTAATGGACATACATTTTAATATTCTAAGTTGGTGAAGTGAAAAAAAAACAACGTAATAAATAATTAAATAATCTTACTTGTTGGCACTTGTGACGAGTTTTCCAGTTTCTTTGGGATCAAGTTCCACCGCTACATCACCCCACATCACCTATAATAGTGAGTAATGAAAAAAGTGAGGAAAATGAACAATGATAACACTGCAGACTGAGGGTATGGACAAATAGATGGGAGTGATATGCGAGAGACATACACACTGAAATAATATAATTTATCTTATGTTCAGTCATTCATACCACTTCACTTCAATTAACTACAGATGTAGGAACTTAATTTGAGCCAATTTGATACAGCAGGAAAAAAAAACTCAAAAAAATAAAAATGTAAAAGTGGTGCGTGCATACAGTGGGGCAAAAAACGATTTCGTCAGCCACCAATTGTGCACGTTCTCCCACTTAAAAAGATGGGAGAGGCCTGTAATTTTCATCATAGGTACACTTCAACTATGACAGACAAAATGAGAAAAAAAATCTAGAAAATCACATTGTAGGATTTAATTAATATATTTGCAAATTATGGTGGAAAATAAGTATTTGGTCACCTACAAACAAGCAAGATATCTGGCTTTCACAGACCTGTAACTTCTTCTTTAAGAGGCTCCTCTGTCCTCCACTCATTGCCTGTATTAATGGCACCTGTTTGAACTTGTTATCAGTATAAAAGACACCTGTCCACAACCTCAAACAGTCACACTCCAAACTCCACTATGGCAAAGACCAAAGAGCTGTCAAAGGACACCAGAAACAAAATTGTAAACTGGCACCAGGCTGGGAATACTGAATCTGCAATAGGTAAGCAGCTTGGTTTGAAGAAATCAACTGTGGGAGCAATTATTAGGAAATGGAAGACATACAAGACCACTGATAATCTCCCTCGATCTGGGGCTCCACGCAAGATCTCACCCTGTGGGGTCAAAATGATCACAAGAACGGTGAGCAAAAATCCCAGAACCACACGGGGGGACCTAGTGAATGACCTGCAGAGAGCTGGGACCAAAGTAACAAAGCCTACCATCAGTAACACACTAAGCCGCCAGGGACTCATATCCTGCAGTGCCAGACGTGTCCCCCTGCTTAAGCCAGTACATGTCCAGGCCCGTCTGAAGTTTGCTAGAGAGCATTTGGATGATCCAGAAGAAGATTAGGAGAATGTCATATGGTCAGATGAAACCAAAATATAACTTTTTTGTAAAAACTCAACTTGTCGTGTTTGGAGGACAAAGAATGCTGAGTTGCATCCAAAGAACACCATACCTACTGTGAAGCATGGGGGTGGAAACATCATGCTTTGGGGCTATTTTTATGCAAAGGGACCAGGACGACTGATCCGTGTAAAGGAAAGAATGAATGGGGCCATGTATCGTGAGATTTTGAGTGAAAAACCCCTTACATCAGCAAGGGCATTGAAGATGAAATGTGGCTGGGTCTTTCAGCATGACAATGATCCCAAACACACCGCCCGTGCAACGAAGGAGTGGCTTCGTAAAAAGCGTTTCAAGGTCCTGGAGTGGCCTCGCTAGTCTCCAGATCTCAACCCCATAGAAAATCTTTGGAGGGAGTTGAAAGTCCGTGTTGCCCAGCAACAGCCCCAAAACGTCACTGCTCTAGAGGAGATCTGCATGGAGGAATGGGCCAAAATACCAGCAACAGTGTGTGAAAACCTTGTGAAGACTTACAGAAAACATTTGACCTCTGTTATATACCCTTTGTTGGCAATGACAAAGTATTGAGATAAACTTTTGTTATTGACCAAATACTTATTTTCCACCATAAATTGCAAATAAATTCATTAAAAATCCTACAATGTGATTTTCTGGATTTTTTTTCTTCTCATTTTGTCTGTCAGTTGTACCTATGATAAACATTACAGGCCTCTCATCTTTTTAAGTGGGAGAACTTGCACAATTGGTGGCTGACTAAATACTTTTTGCCCCACTGTATGCATTATTTGTATTGGATAGAAAACACTCAGAAGTTTCTAAAACGGTTTGAATGATGTCTGTGAGTATAACATAACTCATATGGCAGGCAAAAACCTAAGAAAAATCCAACCAGGAAGTGGGAAATCTGAGGTTTGTAGTTTTTCCAAAGCTTGGCCTACCGCACTTCCTACGGCTTCCACTAGATGTCAACCGTTTTTAGAAACTTGTTTCAGGCTTCTGCTATAAAGGAGGGGCTCATGAGACCTGTTTGAGTCAGTGGTCTGGCAGATTGTCTCAGGCTCATGACGCGCGCTCCCGACATGTTTGGCTCTCGTTCCAGTGCTTTTCTTCAGACATAGGAATACTCCGGTTGGAACATTATTGATGTTTTATGTTAAAGATAGATTCCATACATCGTTTGACTTGTTTCTACGACCTGGAACTGAACTTTTTCGAGTTTGTCTGGACGAAGTGCTCGCGCCTCATGAAGATGGATTACTGGGCTGAACACGCTAACAACAAGTGGCTATTTGAACATAAATTATGGACTTTATGGAACAAATCAGTAATTTATTGTCGAACTGGGATTCCCAAGAGTGCCTTCTGATGAAGATCATCAAAGGTAAGTGAATATTTATAGTGGTATTTCTAACTTCTGTTGACTCCAAAATGGCGGATATTTCTCTGCCTGGATTGGGTTCTGAGCGCCGTTCTCAGATTATGCTTTTTCCGTAAAGTTTTTTTGAAATCTGACACAGCGGTTGCATTAAGGAGAAGTCTAATTCTGTCAATAACACTTGTATCTTTTATCAAATGTTTATTATGAGTATTTCTGCAAAATCACCGGATGTTTTAGAATCAAAACATTACTGCACGTAACGCGCCAATGTAAACTGAGATTTTTGGATATAAATATGGACATTATCGGAACAAAACATACATGTATTGTGTAACATAATGTCCTATGAGTGTCATCTGATGAAGATCATCAAAGGTTAGTGATTCATTTTATCTATATTTCTGCTTTTTGTGACTCCATCTTTGGCTGGAAAAATGGCTGTTTTTTTGACTTGGCGGTGATCTACAATCATGTTGTGCTTTCGCTGTAAAGCATTTTTGAAAATCAGACAGGATGGGTAGATTAACAAGAATTTTATCTTTCATTTGCTGTATTGGACTTCTTAATGTGTGAAAGTTACATATTTCAAAAAAATATTTTTGCATTTCGCATGCAGCCTTTTCAGCGGAATGTTGTCGAGGGGTTCCGCTAGCGGAACGTCTGCCCTAGAAAGGTTAAATGAAGTCCACCTGTGTGCAATCTAAGTGTCACATGATTTCATATATATATATATATATATATATATATATATATATATACACTCTTGTTCTCAAAAGGCCCCAAAACTCACGGACCAGGAAGGAGGGCATTAATCTAAGATGCAACAAAGATAACCCTGAAGGAGCTGCAAAGCTCCACAGCGGAGATTGGAGTATCTGTCCACAGGACCACTTTAAGCCGTACACGCCACAGAGCTGGGCTTTACGGAAGAGTGACCAGAAAAAAGCCATTGCTTAAAGATAATAAATAAGGAAACACGTTTGGTGTTTGCCAAAAGGCAGGAGAGACTCCCCAGACATATGGAAGAAGGTACTCTGGTCAGATGAGATGGCGCAAACCCAACACCTGGTCAGAATTGAAGGAATGATGGATGGCGCTAAATAGTGGGATATTCTTGAAAGAAACCTGTTTCAGTCTTCCAGAAATTTGAGACTGGGACAGAAGTTCACCTTCTAGCAGGACAATGACCCTAAGCATATTGCTAAAGCAACACTCAAGTGTTTTAAGGGGAAACATTTAAATTCCTTTGAATGGCCTAGTCAAAGCCCAGATCTCAATCCAATTGAGAATCTGTGTTATGACTTAAAGATTGCTGTACACCAGCAGAAACAATCCTACTTGAAGGAGCTGGAGCAGTTTTGCCTTGAAGAATGGGCAAAAATCCCAGTGGCTAGATGTGGCAAGCTTATAGAGACGTGTGTGTGTGTGTGTGTGTGGGGGGGGGGGGGGGTGAATAGTTATGCATGCTCAAGTTTTCTTATTTCACAAGAAAAACTATTTTGCATCTTCAAAGTGGTAGACATGTTGTGTAAATCAAGAGGTACAACCCCCCTAAAAACTATTTTAATTCCAGGTTGTTAGGCAACAAACAAAATAGGAAAAATGCCAAGGCGGGTGAATAACGCACTGTAGGTGCATTTAAGAATCAGCTGTCAGAGCAGCTTACCTGTACACAGACAATCTGTAAATAGAACACCCAACTACCTCACCCCCATATTATTACTTACACTCTAGCTCTTTGGCACCCCAGTATCTCTACTTGCACATCTATCACTCCAGTATTAATGTTGAATTGTAATTATTTTGACTCTATGGCCAATTTATTGCCTACCTCCCTACTCTTCTACAAGCTGCCAGTCCTCAATGCCTCATTGCCTGAATCCGTAATGGGTCAGCGGTCAAACGACCTCCACTCATCACTGTCAAACGCTCCCTGAAACACTTCAGCGAGCAGGCCTTTATAATCGACCTGGCCGGAGTATCCTCAAAGGATATTGATCTCATCCCATCAGTAGAGGATGCCTGGTTATTTAAAAAAAATGCCTTCCTAACCATCTTAAATAAGCATGCCCCATTCAAGAAATGTAGAACCAGGAACAGATATAGCTCTTGGTTCTCCCCAGACCTGTCTGCCCTTAACCAACACAAAAACATCCTATGGCGTTCTGCATTAGCATCGAACAGCCCCCGTGATATGCAGCTTTTCAGGGAAGCTAGAAACCAATATACACAGGCAGTTAGAAAAGCCAAGGCTAGCTTTAAGCGGAAATTTGCTTCCAGCAACACTAACTAAAAAAGGTTCTGGGGCACTGTAAGAAGAATAAGAACACCTCCTCCCAGCTGCCCACTGCTCTAAAGATAGGAAACACTGTCACCACTGATAAATCCACTATAATTGAGAATTTCAACAAGCATTTTTCTACAGCTAGCCATGCTTTCCAACTGGCTACCCCTACCCCGGTCAACAGCACTGCACCCCCCACAGCAACTCGCCAAGCCTTCCACCTTTCTCCCAAATCCAGTCAGCTGATGTTCTGAAAGAGCTGCAAAATCTGGACCCCTACAAATCAGCCGGGCTAGACAATCTGGACCCTTTCTTTCTAAAATTATCTGCCGAAATTGTTGCCACCCCTATTACTAGCCTGTTCAAACTCTCTTTCGTGTTGTCTGAGATTCCCAAAGATTAGAAAGCAGCTGCAGTCATCCCCCTCTTCAAAGGGAGGGACACTCTTGACCCAAACTGCTACAGACCGATATCTATCCTACCCTGCCTTTCTAAGGTCTTCGAAAGCTAAGTCATTAAACAGATTACCGACAATTTCGAATCTCACCATACCCTCTCTGCTATGCAATCTGGTTTCAGAGCTGGTCATGGGTGCACCTCAGCCACGCTCAAGGTCCTAAACGATATCTTAACCGCCATCGATAAGAAACATTACTGTGCAGCCTTATTCATTGATCTGGCCAAGGCTTTCGACTCTGTCAATCACCACATCCTCATCGGCAGACTCACAGCAAGGGTTTCTCAAATGATTGCCTCGCCTGGTTCACCAACTACTTCTCTGATAGAGTTCAGTGTGTCAAATCGGAGGGTCTGTTGTCCGGACCTCTGACGGTCTCTATGGGGGTGCCACAGGGTTCAATTCTCGGTCCGACTCTTTTTTCTGTATACATCAATGATGTCGCTCTTGCTGCTGGTGAGTCTCTGATCCACCACTACGCAGACGACACCATTCTGTATTCTTCTGGCACTTCCTTGGACACTGTGTTAGGCAAGCTTCAATGCCATACAACTCTCCTTCCGTGGCCTCCAATTGCTCTTAAATACAAGTAAAACTAAATGCATGCTCTTCAACCAATCGCTGCTCTGGACGGCTCTCACTACTCTGGACAGCTCTGACCTAGGTGTCTGGTTAGACTGTAAACTCTCCTTCCAGACCCACATCAAACATCTCCAATCCAAAGTTAAATCTAGAATTGGCTTCCTATTTCGCAAAAAAGCATCCTTCACTCATGCTGCCAAACATACCCTTGTAAAACTGACCATCCTACCTCGACTTCGGCGATGTCATTTACAAAATAGCCTCCAATACCCTACGCAACAAATTGGATGCAGTCTATCACAGTGCCATCCGTTTTGTCACCAAAGCCCCATATACTACCCACCATTGCGACCTGTACGCTCTCGTTGGCGGGCCCTCGCTTCATACTCGGAGCCAGTGGGTTTGGCGACATGTCATCGACAAGACCCTGCTAGGTAAAGTCCCCCCTTATCTCAGCTCGCTGGTCACCATAGCATCACCCACCTGTAGCACGCGCTCCAGCAGGTATATCTCTTTGGTCACCCCCAAAACCAATTCTTCCTTTGGCCGCCTCTCCTTCCAGTTCTCTGCTGCCAATGACTGGAACGAACTACAAAAATCTCTGAAACTGGAAACACTTATCTCCCTCACTAGCTTTAAGCACCAGCTGTCAGAGCAGTTCACACATTACTGCACCTGTACATAGCCCATCTATAATTTAGCCCAAACAACTACCTCTTTCCTACTGTATTTATTTTGCTCCTTTGCACCCCATTATTTTATTTCTACTTTGCACATTCTTCCACTGCAAATCTACCATTCCAGTGTTTTACTTGCTATATTGTATTTACTTTGCCACCATGGCCTTTTTTTGCCTTTACCTCCCCTATCTCACCTCATTTGCTCACACCGTATATAGACTTGTTTCTACTGTATTATTGACTATGTTTGTTTTACTCCATGTGTAATTCTGTGTTGTTGTATGTGTCGAACTGCTTTGCTTTATCTTGGCCAGGTCGCAATTATAAATGGAACTTGTTCTCAACTTGCCTACCTGGTTAAATAAAGGTGAAATAAATAAAAAAACTGACAGCTTCATTAAATAGTACCCGCAAAACAGTCTCAACGTCAACAGTGAAAAGGCGACTCCGGGATGCTGGCCTTCTAGGCAGAGACTAAAAGAAAAAGCCATATCTCAGACTGGACAAAAGAAAAGATTAAGATGGGTCAAAGAACAGACACTGGACAGAGGAACTCTGCATAGAAGGCCAGCATCCCGGAGTCGGCTTTTCACTGTTGACGTTGAGACTGTTTTGCGGGTACTATTTAATGAAGCTGCCAGTTGAAGACTTGTAAGTTGTTATTTCAAATGGACAAAAAAAGGGTTTTCTTTCAAAAACAGTGAATTCTAAGTGATCCCAAACTTTTGAACGGTAGTGTATATTACATAATATACAGTTGAAGTCTTGAGGTTTACATACACCTTAGCCAAATACATTTAAACCCTTTCACAATTCCTGACATTTAATCCTAGTAAAAATTCTGTCTTAGGTCAGTTAGGATCACCACATTACTTTAAGAATGTGAAATGTCAGAAAAATAGTCGAGAGTGATTAACTTCAGCTTTTCTGTCATCACATTCCCAGTGGGTCAGAAGTTTACATACACTCAATTAGTATTTGATAGCATTGCCTTTAAATTGTTTAACCTGGGTCAAATGTTTCAGGTAGCTTTTCACAAGCTTCCCACAATAAGTTGGGTGAATTTTGGCCCATTCCTCCTGAAAGAGCTGGTGTAACTGAGTCAGGTTTGTAGGCCTCCTTGCTCGCACACGCTTTTCAGTTCTGTCCACAAATTTTATATAGGATTGAGGTCAGGGCTTTGTGATGGCCACTCCAATACCTTGACTTTGTTGTCCTTAAGCCCCTTTGCCACAACTTTGGAAGTATGCTTGGGGTCATTGTCCATTTGGAAGACCCATTTGTGACCAAGCTTCAACTTACTGACTGATGTCTTGAGATGTTGCTTCAATATATCCACCTACTTTTCTTTCACATTATGCCATCTATTTTGTGAAGTGCACCAGTCCCTCCTGCAGCAAAACACCCCCACAACATGATGCTGTCACCCCCTTGCTTCATGGTTGGGATGGTGTTCTTCAGCTTGCAAGCTTCCCCCTTTCTCCACCAAATATAATGATGGTCATTATGGCCAATCTGTTCTATTTTTGTTTCATCAGACCAGAGGACATTTCTCCAAAAAGTATGGTCTTTGTCCCCATGTGCAGTTTCAAACCGTAGTCTGGCTTTTATATGGCGGTTTTGGAGCAGTGGCTTCTTCCTTGCGGAGCGGCATTTCAGGTTATGACGTTATACGACTCATTTTACTGTGGATATAGATACTTTTGTACCCGTTTCCTCCAGCATCTTCACAAGGTCCTTTGCTGTTGTTCTGGGATTGAGTTGCACTCTTTGCACCAAAGTACGTTCATCTCTAGGAGACAGAACACATCTCCTTCCTGAGCAGTATGACAGTTGTGTGGTCATCTGGTGTTTATACTTGCGTACTATTGCTTGTACAGATGAACGTGGTACCTTCAGGCGTTTGGAAATTGCTCCCAAGGTTGAACCAGACTTGTGGAGGTCTTGGCTGATTTCTTTTGATTTTCACATGATGTCAAGCAAAGAGGCACCAAGTTTGTAAGTAGGCTTTGAAATACATCCACAGGTACACCTCAAACTATGTCAATTAGCCTATCAGAAGCTTCTAAAGCCATGACATAATTTTCTGGAATTTTCCAAGCTGTTTAAAGGCAGTCAACTTAGTGTATGTAAACTTCTGACCCACTGGAATTGTGATACAGTGAATTATAAGTGAAATAATCTGTCTGTAAACAATTGTTGGAAAAATTACTTGTGTCATGCACAAAGTAGATGTCTTAACCGACTTGCCAAAACTATAGTTTGTTAACAAGAAATTTGTGGAGTGGTTGAAAAACAAGTTAATGACTCCAACCTAAGTGTACGTAAACTTCCGACTTCAACTGTACACACACACACAAAAGTATCGTGTTGATGAAGAAACACTTTTTCGCAAAAACCTACAGTGGCTAGGTTCCCATCCAATTTGCAGCAGATTTTGATGCATATATTTCTAAAATCTGCATAATACAATATGAGCATATTCCTACCAGATGTTTCCATCTGATTGACTTTGAGGATAAAAGGCTGTGGGTGATGATACTGCACATAAAAATAAACTATTGCCGTTAAATTCTCATGTACAGAATGAAAAATACAAGTTGAATGGGTTTCCATCAAATTTTCAACAGTAACTAACTAATATTTGCTATATTGTAATACTTATCATGTGCCACGGTCTGTGCCATGGGGAAACTTGCACTCCTATAGATCTGAAATAATTGGTTGGTGAAACTTGCTAGCCAACCAGAAAATCAAGGTGAAGCAATTCAGGCATTCTTGAAAGTTAGGACAAGCAGTGTCCTGCAAAAAAAAACATTTTTATAGTTGAATTATGTTTATTTTGCAAGATGTAGGCATTTAGAATTCAATTGAGGAGTGGAGCTTTATAGTTATGTGGTGACATCAAGTTCTCTGCATACCTTCCAAATGATTTGGCAATCATCATTTATTCGAAAAAGTTTCCAGCATAATTTTCCGCAATAAAAGTTTGACAGAAGAATAATCCACCCCTGTCAAATGGAGAAAAATGTGGTTAAAAAATGTCTCCTATCTGCTGTTTCCATTACACACGTCTCAGATTTATTTTGTGACATTGCTTTAGAATCGAATACACCGGAGTCAATGGAAACCTGCCTACTACAGTTAACAAAATAGATGGCAGGGACACACAGATCAAATTCTGACAACCACTAATTTCTATAAAGTGAAAATGTCTCCAAGTCTATGAACAAATAAAGTGATCTGTCCAGTGACTTGAAATTCTTCCTTTAAATAATTTCCAACATATTCACAGTATAATACATCGCAGAACACACAGATTTGTGTCAGATCCCTCTGAATGTTGGCATTGCAAGTTGGAAGCATGGAGTTCCTGATGGCCCGGTTCAGTCCTCTCCATGTATGTTCTATGTCTCCAGTGACAAAGTTCAGTTTGTCAATAACCCATTTTGCTCTCTGGCGCATGTGAAGGCCGTGCCTCCAAACAACCTTGTGGAATTGTTTGGAGAATGTTTGAGTGTTGTGAATGTATAAACCTCTCTGGGAAAAAACACTCCATGATCTTTTTACTTCCCTCTCACTATGGAGAGTATCTTTATGCTGTGCTGATGTTCCAATCTCAGAGCATGCCTGTACATGCAAGGTGGATCTCCCCAAACTGGTTAGAGCCAAGTTCTGAATGCTTTCAGCACAGGGATGGGATGTTAGTAATGGCTCAGCAGACTGCAGATGTGTTTGGATAGTTTCCAAATCTTCCAGAGAAATTATCGGCGGTGACTTTAAGGGTCTAATTGGCAGCAATTTGTCACTTTCAGGTGGGAACCATGGCGTAAATATAGGCAAAACACGACAGGGGAAGTCCTCCAAGGCCTTTTCTGTTTTGTCCACTAAGATTTTCAAGCTGCCATCAATGCTTTTGTAATGCAACAAGACATCCATAAGGTTTTACCATCTCATTCCTCACAAGTCCATATCACAGTCCTACAGAAGATTATAAGAGAAGACATGGTTAAAAATCAGTACTGAATGACTGTACATCAAAAGTGCTCTTTGTAAAAAATTGGGTGTAACAATCTGTTGGTTTTTTGAAGAACACTGTTTAGAAAAACCTGAAATAGTTCTGTGCTACTTTCATAGCCCAGACTGGGATCTGTCATCAGCATCTGTTATTATATTGTTGTAATGTAACACAGATATGCTGATGGGGCTGGACGATATAGCCGAAATATAATTTTACCCTATTTTTCAGAAGTTTCACGGAATGATGGTGTTTAGTGTTTTTACATAATAAAAAAAGGTCTAAATATGCTTTGAGACCTTAATGACCCTAGGGTGGCAAGACATACAGTGCATTCAGCAAGTATTCATACCAGATTACTTTTTCCGCATTTTCTTACTTTACAGCCTTATTCTACAATGGATGAAAATTTTCCCCCTCAATCTACACACAATACCCCATAATGACAAAGCAAAAACTTGTTTAATTTTTATTATTAAGAATTTAAAACTAAAATATCAAAACTTAAGTATTCATACCCTTTACTCAGTACTTTGTTGAAGCACCGTTGGCAGAGATTACAGCCTCGAGTCTTCTTGGGTATGCTGCTACAAGCTTGGCACACCTGTATTTGGAGAGTTTCCCATTCTTTTCTGCAGATCCTCTCAAGCTCTAAGGTTGGATGGGGAACTTTGCTGGACATCTATTTTCAGGTCTCTCCAGAGATATAACTGCCATCGGTTAAAGACAGTACTGTGCAGCCGTCTTCATCGACCTGGCCAAAGCTTTCGACTCTGTCAATCACCGTATCCTTAATTGCAAAAAAAGGTATATATTTTTAAAAAAATTTTTTTTTTTTTTTTTTTTAATTGCTTAAGCTGGAGACTTACATTTCCCTCACTAACGTTAAACATCAGCTATCTGATGTACATATGCAGCTGTCCACCCAATCTACCTACCTCATCCCCATATTGTTTTTATTTACTTTGCTGTTCTTTTGCACACCAGTATCATCTTATACACCATCTGCTCATCATCATCTGCTTATCTATCACTCCAGTGTTAATCTTCTAAATTGTAATTACTTTGCTACTATGGCCTATTTAATGCCTTACCTCCTCATACCATTTGCACACACTGCATATAGACTTTCTTTTTTTCCCTATTGTGTTATTGACGGTACGCTTGTTTATTCCACGTGTAACTGTGTTGTTGTTGCCAACTGTGTTGTTGTCGTCTAATTCGGGTCGTAAGTAAGCATTTCACGGTTAAGTCTACACCTGTTGTATTCGGCGCATGTGACCTAAACAATTTTATTTGATCTCTGATCTCTGAACTTTCATACCAGAAATCTTTATCACAGGTGCCGGAGTGGATGGCAACTGTTTTATGGGCTACTGATATTTTCAACCTCTCCCTCTTCAACCTCTCCCTTCAACCTCTCCCTGACCAAGTCTGTAATACCTACATGTTTCACACAGAACACCATAGTCCTTGTGCCCAAGAAAGTGATGGTAACCTGCCTAAACAATTACCGCCTCGTAGCACTCACGTTAGTAGCCATGAAGTGCTTTGAAAGGCTGGTCATGGTGGAAATCCTAGACCCACTCCAATTTGCATTCTGCTCCCCACAGATGATGCAATCTCAATCACACTCTACACTGCCCTTTCCTACCTGGACAAAAGGAACACCTATGTGAGAATTCTGTCCATTAACTACAGCTCAGCTTTCAACACCATAGTGCCCACAAAGCCCATCACTAAGCTAAGGACCCTGGGACTAAACACCTCCCTCTGCAACTGGATCCTGGACTTCCTGTCGAGCAACAACATCTGCCACGCTGATCCTCAACACTGGAGCCCATCAAGGTTGCATGCTTAGTCCCCTCCTGTACTCCTTGTTCACCCACGACTGAGTGGCCAAACATGACTCCAACACCAAAATGTAGTTTGCTGACGACACAACAGTGGTAGGCCTGATCACCGACAACGATGAGACAGCCTATAGGGAGAAGGCCAAGCTTCCTGCCATCCAGGACCTCTACCAGGCAGTGTCAGAGTAAGGCTGTAAAAATTGTCAGACCCCAGTCACCCAAGTCAGACTCTTCTCTCTGCTACCGCACAACAAGCGGCACCAGAGGGCCAAGTCTAATTCCAAAAGGATTCTTAACAGCCTCTACCCACTGTAACCCCTGTATATAGCCTTATTATTGTTAGGTAATTTTCCCATGTTACTTTTTGATTAGATTTTTAAATTTTTTTATTTAGTAAATATTTCTTAACTCTATTTCTTGAACTGCATTCTTGGTTAAGGGCTTGTAAGCATGCATTTCACCTGTTTTATTCGGCGCTTAATAAAAATCGAGATTTGGGACATTGCACACATTATACATGAAATACATTGATGAAAAAATGACAGATGGTAGGCTAGTGTACAAATAGCCAAATAAAACTAAATTGAATGAGCTAACCTGAATTTGATTTAAATATTGTTAAACTACACTGCTCAAAAAAATAAAGGGAACACTTAAACAACACAATGTAACTCCAAGTCAATCCCACTTCTGTGAAATCAAACTGTCCACTTAGGAAGTAACACTGATTGACAATAAATTTCACATGCTGTTGTGCAAATGGAATAGACAACAGGTGGAAATTATAGGCAATTCGCAAGACAGCCCCAATAAAGGAGTGGTTCTGCAGGTGGTAACCACAGAACAATTCTCCGTTCCTATGCTTCCTGGCTGATGTTTTGGTCACTTTTGAATGCTGGCGGTGCTTTCACTCTAGTGGTAGCATGAGACGGAGTCTACAACCCACACAAGTGGCTCAGGTAGTGCAGCTCATCCAGGATGGGACATCAATGCGAGCTGTGGCAAGAAAGTTTGTCTGTCAGCGTAGTGTCCAGAGTATGGAGGCACTACCAGGAGACAGACCAGTACATCAGGAGACGTGGATGAGGCCGTAGGAGGGCAACAACCCAGCAGCAGGACCGCTACCTCCGCCTTTGTGCAAGGAGGAGCACTGCCAGGGCCATGCAAAATGACCTCCAGCAGGCCACAAATGTGCATGTGTTTGCTCAAACGGTCAGAAACAGACTCCATGAGGGTGGTATGAGGGCCCGACGTCCACAGGTGTGGGTTGTGCTTACAGCCCAACACCGTGCAGGACGTTTGGCATTTGCCAGAGAACACCAAGATTGTCAAATTCGCCACTGGCGCCCTGTGCTCTTCACAGATGAAAGCAGGTTCACACTGAGCACGTGACCGACGTGACAGTCTGGAGACGCCGTGGAGAACGTTCTGCTGCCTGCAACATCCTCCAGCATGACCGGTTTGGTGGTGGGTCAGTCATAGTGTGGGGTGGCATTTCTTTGAGGGGCCCCTCAGCCCTCCATGTGCTCGCCAGAGGTAGCCTGACTGCCATTAGGTACCAAGATGAGATCCTCAGACCCCTTGTGAGACCATATGCTGGTGCGGTTGGTCGTGGGTTCCTCCCAATGCAAGACAATGCTAGACCTCATATGGCTGGAGTGTGTCAGCAGTTCCTGCAAGAGGAAGGCATTGATGCTATGGACTGGCCCGCCCGTTCCCCAGACCTGAATCCAATTGAGCGCATCTGGGACATCATGTCTCGCTCCATCCACCAACGCCCCGTTGCACCACAGACTGTCCAGGAGTTGGCGGATGCTTTAGTCCAGGTCTGGGAGGAGATCCCTCAGGAGACCATCCACCACCTCATCAGGAGCATGCCCAGGCGTTGTAGGGAGGTTATACATGGAGGCCACACACACTACTGAGACTAATTTTGACTTGTTTTAAGGAAATTACATCAAAGTTGGATCAGCCTATAGTGTGGTTTTCCACTTTAATTTTGAGTGTGACTCCAAATCCAGACCTCCATGGGTTGATACATTTAATTTCCATTGATAATTTGCGTGATTTTGTTGTCAGCACATTAACTATGTAAAGAAAAAAGTATTTAATAAGAATATTTCAATCATTCAGATCTAGAATGTGTTATTTCAGTGTTCCCTTCATTTTTTTGAGTAGTGTATATTAGGTCTATGTAGCCTATATGGCATTCATTATTAGTCAACTCGGTTTTTGTTTGAAGCGACTTCATATCATTCTCTTGTTATGCAACGAAATGGGAAACTTCGTATTTGTAGTCACTGTCACACATAGAATTATGAATATGAGCTCTATTATATCACATTCGTTCTGAAGTTATGGGGGGAGTGACAAAGACAACATTGATTTTGTGTTTAAGGGAAATCTTAGTATAGAGTGACGCGAAAGGGCAAACAACTATCTAATGACCCTCTTAAATGTTCTGCGAATGGTCTGATGCAGTCGTTAAATAACGAGCGTTTTCAAGAACAATTTTAGAAACAGTACAATGGTTTCGGGAAACAGCTCGGAGATGTAACAATGCTCCTACTAAGGGTCTAACTATGAATGTAGCCTTAAAATGCTTTTGGGAAAGACAAGTGCGCTTGCCCTATAACATCAGGGGTTGCAGGTTCAAGTCCTACTACTCATCCCCTATTTTAAAGTTAAAAAACGATGTACCGGTACTCAATGTTGTTAGCAAGCAAGCACACTATTAACGTTAGCCATCTAGCAGTGTTATTTAACTTTCACTCGCGGGGCAATGCCTTCAATTGCAAGTTAACTTAATATAATTTAAGAAAATAAGTTAGCTAACAAGCATTATTTTCTCTCTTTGTTTTGGTTAAATAGCTAACGTCATCGTTAGCTAGCTAAGTTAGCGATTTAACGTTAAAGCTACAACTAGCTAGCCAAACTGAGTGCAACAACGTTAGTTTAAATGCTAGATTACTATGCATTTCGCTACTTTATGGTGTACATACATTCGGGTTATCAATATTCGATACTAACCGGTATTTTTGGCTCAATATCCACAATGAGTCAGTAACCAAAGAGTTAAAAAAATAATAATAATAATAATAATCCGCAAGCGTGTACATCCAGTTCACGCCACGGTCTCGCGGAGCACAGAAAATCAGGTGGTCGTCACTAATTACAACAGCCACAAAGTCAGAAGACCCACCTACTCGACCAATCAGATGAGGGAGTGTGATGACGCGAATGCCGATTGGCTAGCCGGGGCAGACGAGAAACGTGCATTTATATTATTTTGTGATCCATCAATGATTTGATTGTTTTTTGTTATAGCTAATAAATAATATTTCTAAATGAAGTGGTAATCGGATGTTTTATTCAAACTCAGCTTGCAAGCGTATCATTACGTTTGCCCATATTCATAGTTACTTGTCTTAACCCAAAATAGGTTTACGCCAATATCTGCATTTAAAAAAAAAAATGGAATGTAGACAAACAAACTGAACCGAGGTTCAAATATACTTGCTGGAGTAGCACAAACTGCACATGTTATGTTTCCATGCGACGCCATTTTAACTGACTTCATTATACAAACCGTTCTTATAATACCCCATTGCTCTCAAATGATGGCGTCTCAAGGAGACATAACATGCGCAGCGTGAGCTTACTCCAAGAGGTAGATTTTGAAATTTGGCTCAGTGCTGCCACCTCTCATTGAATAGCTCAAATTGAAGGCTGACCGGGGTACTGCATGCTGCAACCGGGGTACTGCATGTAGCAACTACATTATCCTCTACTTTGTGCAATTTTAAAATAATTGGTTCAAGGACATTTTTATTTTTTATTTTATTTCACCTTTATTTAACCAGGTAGGCTAGTTGAGAACAAGTTCTCATTTGCAACTGCGACCTGGCCAAGATAAAGCATAGATGTGTGAACAGACAACACAGAGTTACACATGGAATAAACAATTAACAAATCAATAACACAGTAGAAAAAAAGGGGAGTCTATATACATTGTGTGCAAAAGGCATGAGGAGGTAGGCGAATAATTACAATTTTGCAGATTAACACTGGGGTGATAAATGATTAGATGGTCATGTACAGGTAGAGATATTGGTGTGCAAAAGAGCAGAAAAGTAAATAAATAAAAACAGTATGGGGATGAGCTAGGTGAAAATGGGTGGGATATTTACCAATAGACTATGTACAGCTGCAGCGATCGGTTAGCTGCTCAGATAGCAGATGTTTGAAGTTGGTGAGGGAGATAAAAGTCTCCAACTTCAGGGATTTTTGCAATTCGTTCCAGTCACAGGCAGCAGAGTATTGGAACGAAAGGCGGCCAAATGAGGTGTCGGCTTTAGGGATGATCAGTGAGATACACCTGCTGGAGCGCGTGCTACGGATGGGTGTTGCCATCGTGACCAGTGAACTGAGATAAGGCGGAGCTTTACCTAGCATGGACTTGTAGATGACCTGGAGCCAGTGGGTCTGGCGACGAATATGTAGCGAGGGCCAGCCGACTAGAGCATACAAGTCGCAGTGGTGGGTGGTATAAGGTGCTTTAGTGACAAAACGGATGGCACTGTGATAAACTGCATCCAGTTTGCTGAGTAGAGTGTTGGAAGCAATTTTGTAGATGACATCGCCTAAGTCGAGGATCGGTAGGATAGTCAGTTTTACTAGGGTAAGTTTGGCGGCGTGAGTGAAGGAGGCTTTGTTGCGGAATAGAAAGCCGACTCTTGATTTGATATTCGATTGGAGATGTTTGATATGAGTCTGGAAGGAGAGTTTACAGTCTAGCCAGACACCTAGGTACTTATAGATGTCCACATATTCAAGGTCGGAACCATCCAGGGTGGTGATGCTTGTCGGGCATGCGGGTGCAGGCAGCGATCGGTTGAAAAGCATGCATTGGATTTTACTAGCGTTTAAGAGCAGTTGGAGGCCACGGAAGGAGTGTTGTATGGCATTGAAGCTCAATTGAAGGTTAGATTGCACAGTGTCCAAGGACGGGCCGGAAGTATATAGAATGGTGTCGTCTGCGTAGAGGTGGGTCAGGGAATCGCCCGCAGCAAGAGCAACATCATTGATATATACAGAGAAAAGAGTCTGCCCAAGAATTGAACCCTGTGGCACCCCCATAGAGACTGCCAGAGGACCGTGACAGCATGCCCTCCGATTTGACACACTGAACTCTGTCTGCAAAGTAATTGGTGAACCAGGAAAGGCAGTCATCCGAAAAACCGAGGCTACTGAGTCTGCCGATAAGAATATGGTGATTGACAGAGTCGAAAGCCTTGGCAAGGTCGATGAAGACGGCTGCACAGTACTGTCTTTTATCGATGGCGGTTATGATATCATTTAGTACCTTGAGTGTGGCTGAGGTGCACCTGTGACCTGCTCGGAAACCAGATTTCAAAGCGGAGAAGGTACGGTGGGATTCGAAATGGTCAGTGACCTGTTTGTTGACTTGGCTTTCGAAGATCTTAGATAGGCAGGGCAGGATGGATATAGGTCTGTAACAGTTTGGGTCCAGGGTGTCTCCCCCTTTGAAGAGGGGGATGACTGCGGCAGCTTTCCAATCCTTGGGGATCTCAGACGATATGAAAGAGAGGTTGAACTGAATTGGTGGACACAGTTTTCTGTAAACAATGCCTGCAACTCTGACCTGCAGTACTGAAGTCACCCTTGAATTTACGTGGCTTCAATGAGAAGGGGCAGTTGTTCTTCCCTTGGGCTAACCCCATGACCATCTGATTGACTTGTGCTTGTATCAACAAGGCTTGCAAGAACATGATGTGAACTCAATCCACATGTCTACAGCCTTTAACTTTCCGGAAACTGACTGATCTAGCAACTTCTGTTGGATATTTAACAAAAATTACCGGTTTGTATCGAATATTGGTTGTACCAGGAAAGTCAGCATATGTTATAATTGGAGTCTTCACATACGAATGAATGGTGTCACGTGATCAATGACATACAGTTGAAGTCGGAAGTTCACATACACTTAGGTTGGAGTCATTAAAATTCGTTTTTCAACCACTCCACAAATTTCTTGTTAACAAACTATAGTTTTCGCAAGTCGGTTAGGACATTTACTTTGTGCATGACACAAGTAATTTTTGCAACAACTGTTTACAGGCAGATTATTTCACTTATAATTCACTGTATCACAATTCCAGTGGGTCAGAAGTTTACATACACTAAGTTGACTGTGCCTTTAAACAGCTTGGAAAATTCCAGAAAATTATGTCATTGCTTTAAAAGCTTCTGATAGGCAAATTCACATCATTTGAGTCAATTGGAGGTGTACCTGTGGATGTATTTCAAGGCCTACCTTCAAACTCAATGCCTCTTTGCTTGACATCATGTGAAAATCAAAAGAAATCAGCCAAGACATCAGAAAGAAAATGTAGACCTCCACAAGTCTGGTTCAACCTTGGGAGCAATTTCCAAACGCCTGAAGGTACCATGATCACCTGTACAAACAAAAGTACGCAAGTATAAACACCATGGGACCACGCATCTGTCATACTGCTCAGGAAGGAGAAGCGCTCTATCTCCTAAAGATGAACGTACTTTGCTGCGAAAAGTGCAAATCAATCCCAGAACAACAGCAAAGGACCATGTGAAGATGCTGGAGGAAACAGGTACAAAAGTATCTATATCCACAGTAAAACGAGTCCTATATCGACATAACCTGAAAGGCCACTCAGCAAGGATGAAGCCACTGCTCCAAAACCACCATTAAAAGCCAGACTACGGTTTGCAACTGCACATGGGGACACAGATCGTATATTTTGGAGAAATGTCCACTGTCTGATGAAACAAAAATAGAACTGTCTGGCCATAATGACCATCGTTATGTTTGGAGGAAAAAGGGGGAGGCTTGCAAGCCGAATAACACCATCCCAACCGTGAAGCACGGGGGCGGCAGTATTATGTTGTGGGGGTGCATTGCTGCAGAAGGGATTGGTGCACTTCACAAAATAGATGGCCTCATGAGGCAGGGAAATTATGTGGATATATTGAAGCAACATCTCAAGACAACGGTCAGGAATTAAAGCTTGGTCGCAAATGGGTCTTCCAATTGGACAATGTCCCCAAGCATACTTCCAAAATTGTGGCAAAAAGGAATTGTCCATAGAGCGCTGAAACAGGATTGTGCCGAGGAACACATCTGGGGCAGGGTACCAAAAAATGTCTACAGCATTGAAGGTCCCCAAGAGCACTGTGGCCTGCATCATTCTTAAATGGAAGAAGTTCGGTACCACCAAGACTCTTCCTAGATCTGTCCATCTGGCCATACTGAGCAATAGGGGGGAAAAGGGCCTTGGTCAGGGATGTGACCACGAACCCAATGGTCACTAAGAGAGCTCCTCTTTAGAAATGGGAGAACCTTTCAGAAGGACAACCATCTCTGCAGCACTCCACCAGTCAAGCCTTTATGGTGGAATGGCCAGAGAGAAGCCACTCCTCAATAAAAGGCAGCCCACTTGGAGTTTGCCAAAAGGCACCTAAATGACTCTGTTCTGATGAAACCAAGATTGAACTCTTGGCCTGAATGCCAAGCATTACGTCTGGAGGAAACCTGGCACCATCCCTACGTTGAAGCATGGTGGTGGCAGCAGCATGCTGTGGGGATATTTTTAGCAGCAGGGACTGGGAGACTAGTCAGGATCGAGGGAAAGATGAACCGAGTAAAGTACAGAGCGATCCTGGATGATAACCTGCTCCAGAGCGCTCAGGACCTCAGACTGGGAAGGCGGTTCTCCTTCCAAAGGGACAACAACCTTTAGCAATTCCGGCTCTCACAGAGCTGTTAGTTTTTCTTTAAGAATCCCTCCTGTTCTCCACTCATTACCTGTATTAACTGCACCTGTTTGAACTCGTTACCTGTATAAATACACCTGTCCACACACTCAAACAAACAGACTCCAACCTCCCCACAATGGACAAGACCAGAGAGCTGTGTAAGGACATCAGGGATAAAATTGTAGACCTGCACAAGGCTGGGATGGGCTAGAGGACAATAGGCAAGCAGCTTGGTGAGAAAGCAACAACTGTTGGCGCAATTATTAGAAAATGGAAGAAGTTCAAGATGACGGTCAATCACCCTCGGTCTGGGGTTCCATGCAAGATCTCACCTCATGGGGCATCAATGATGCTCATGAGGAAGGTGAGGGATCAGCCCAGAACTACACGGCAGGACCTGGTAAATGACCTGAAGAGAGCAGGGACCACAGTCTCAAAGAAAACCATTAGTAACGCACTACGCCGCACGCAAGGTCCCCCTGCTCAAGCCAGCGCATGTCCAGGCCCGTCTGAAGTTTGCCAATGACCATCTGGATGATCCAGAGGAGGAATGGGAGAAGGTCATGTGGTCTGATGAGACAAAAATAGAGCTTTTTGGTCTAAACTCCACTCGCCGTGTTTGGAGGAAGAAGAAGGATGAGTACAACCCCAAGAACATCATCCCAACCGTGAAGCATGGAGGTGGAAACATCATTCTTTGGGGATGCTTTTCTGCAAAGGGGACAGGACGACTGCACCGTATTGATGGTAGGATGGATGGGGCCATATATTGCGAGATCTTGGCCAACAACCTCCTTCCCTCAGTAAGAGCATTGAAGATGGGTCGTGGCTGGGTCTTCCAGCATGACAACGACCCGAAACACACAGCCAGGGCAACTAAGGAGTGGCTCCGTAAGAAGAATCTCAAGGTCCTGGAGTGGCCTAGCCAGTGTTACACCTGAACCCAATAGAAAATCTTTGAAGGGAGCTGAAAGTCCGTATTGCCCAGCGACAGCCCCGAAACCTGAAGGATCTGGAGAAGGTCTGTATGGAGGAGTGGGCCAAAATCCCTGCTGCACTGTGTGCAAACCTGGTCAAGAACTACAGGAAACATATGATCTCTGTAATTGCAAACAAAGGTTTCTGTACCAAATATTAAGTTCTGCTTTTCTGATGTATCAAATACTTATGTCATGCAATAAAATGCAAATTAATTACTTAAAAATCATACAATGTGATTTTCTGTATTTTTGTTTTAGATTTCGTCTCTCACAGTTGAAGTGTAATTACAGACCTCAACATGCTTTGTAAGTAGGAAAACCTGCAAAATCAGCAGTGTATCAAATACTTGTTCTCCCCACTGTATCTCCAGGTTGGCTAGCTTTCTCACACATGACTTGTGGGCTCAATGTCTTCCCATACAAAACGCACATGGTTTGTACCACAAGTTCATCTGTTGTACATGACTAATCAAAGGACCTGTGAAGTCAGTTGTACATGTCAGCAGGGATTGAAATTAAGTTAGCCCGAGTCTAGTACTTTTCAGACTGGGCTAGTAGACAATGTGCCAAAATAGCCTGACACAGCAGTGATTTTTTGCCTTTATAAACATTGCATGCCACAGATTTGGGACCAGAATGTAGAAATCGTGGTCTGTTGACCAGTGCCCAAAATCCTTATGTTACATCCCTGCATGTCAGTCCCTTTCAGGTGATCCCCCTATCACTGCTGACTCTCCTCAGTGGCCTCATGGCTGAGGGTTTTAACTTTCCTCTTGAGAATTCAAAGTACAGTCTTATAGCTCATCCTAATTCTCCACCTCTTCAAGCAAATAGCAACCTACACTATCCTGATCATCTAGTTGAGCATTCCAGATAATTACTCCATCTCAGCAGTAATGTCCCATCCTCATAGTATGATTTTAGATGTGCAGATAGACCAAAGCCCAGTCTATTTTACTGTTACTATAGTCAAGTCTGTGGGTTATTGTTTTTAAATATATGTTACCAATTAGTAATCAACCAAGCTAGCTAGTAAAGTCAAATAAAAAAAAGTGTATTTCAGACATTAACCAAAAACACTTGGGTCTGCAGCTGCCATTTTCTGTTGGGAAAGACAAATGTTCCTGTATTTACCAGAATTGTAGCTCATCCACCACGGCGGAAGAGGAGGATCCAGACTCATCCACCATGGCAGAAGAGGAAGGTCCAGACAATTCCACCATGGCAGACGAAGTGTAGGAAACTGCTGTCTGCACAGTTGCAGTATGTTCTCACTGAGGCATCTTGAGGAAACATTAGTGCAAGAGAATCAGCTGTATACCTGCAACAGGTATTCAGCATCACAGCTGTCTGATAAAGTACTTAGGATGGAAACAGGACATCCAGACAAAGACATGTTCAACATCGTTGTTGAATACTTGGAACGTGACAAGGAATGGGTTGTCTACTTTGCCTTGTGGAGGGTCGAGATGCTGTCATTTGAGGAACAAGTGTTTATGGCGCTTCTGAAGTTGCGTCACAGCTACACCAACTTGCATCTGGCTCAACTATTCCATTGTTGTGCAAGCACTGTCAGCAACGTTACCATCACTTTCATTAACATCACGAAGACTGTTCCAAGTCGGGAGAAGATCGTGCTTGTGTGTGACTTTTCAGGGGTCCAGAAGAAACTGCAGGATGGTCATTGACTGTACTGACATAGAAGTTGCTTCTCCAAGTCCGATAGATCTGCAGAAGCAAACCTACTGTGCAACTAATGTGGTGATAATATACTGCAGTGATCTGTATCCAGGATCTGTGTCGGACAAAGCCATTGACCACAATTCAGGGTTTAAGATCTTCACGTCTGGAGACATGGCAGACCGTCTCTTATGACCGGAAATAACTTCTGGACATCAGAACTGCGATTACTCACCACGAACTGTCAGAATCCTTTTTTTCCATTAACGAGTCCGACGTGAATGGCATGCTGCTTTCCCAGGAACAGGCCCAGATTCCCGTCATTTGCGTGAAGAGAAGGCGGAGAAAAAGGGTCCGGAGCGCGGGTTGCCTTCCGAGAATTCTCAGGCGATCGAATAAACCCCCACTGCACGTTTGCTAGCAGAATGGAAGGCAATCTTTGGAAAATGAAATAGATGACCTACGTGGAAGATTAAACTACCAACGGGACATTCAAAACGGAAATATCTTATGCTTCACAGAGTCGTTCACGACAACATTATGAACATAGAGCTGGCAGCGTCTGGTAAGACAAGGGGCGGCAGACTATGTATTTTTTATAAATAACAGCTTGTGCAAGATATCTAAGGAAGTCTCGAGGTTTTGATCGCCTGAGGTAGAGTATCTCATGAAGCTGTAGCCCACACTATCTACCTGGAGCGTTTTAATCTGTATTTTACTTTATTGCAGGGAAACTTAAATCTGTCTGACAAATTTCTATCAGCATGTTAAATGTGCAACCAGAGGAAAAACTCTGGACCACCTTTACTCCACACAGAGATGCATACAAAGCTCTGCCTCGCCCTCCATTTCGCAAATCTGACCATAATTATATTCTCCTGATTCCGGCTTACAAGCAAAAATTAAAGCAAAAAGCACCAGCACCAGCACCAGCACCAGGAAGCATCAATAAAAAAGTGGTCAGATGAAGCAGATGCTAAGTCACGGGACTGTTTTGCTAGCACAGACTGGAATATGTTCCCGGGATTCCTCCGATGGCATTGAGGAGTACACCAAGTCATTGGCTTCATCAATTAGTGCATCGACGACATTGTTCCCACAAGGACCGTACGTACATATCCCAACCATGGAAGAAGCCATGGATTACAGGCAACATCCACACTGAGCAAAAGGCTAGAGCTGCCGCCTTCAAGGAGCGGGACTCTAGCCTGGAAGCTTATAAGAAATCCCGCTATATCCTCCGATGAACCATCAAACAGGCAAAGCATCAATACAGGACTAAGATCGAATCGTACAACACCAGCTCTGACACTCGTCGGATGTGGCAGGGCTTTCAAGTCATTACAGACTACAAAGGGAAGCACAGCCGAGAGCTGCCCAGTGACACAATACTACCAGACAAGCTAAACTACTTCTATGCTCGCTTCGAGGCAAATAACACTGAAACATGCATGAGATCACCAGCTGTTCCGGAAGACTGTGTGATCACGTTCTCCGCAGCCGCTGTGAGTAAGACCTTTTAAACAGGTCAACATTCACAGACAGATTACCAGTACGTGTACTGGGAGCATGCGCTGACAAACTTGCAAGTGTCTTCACTGACATTTTCAACCTATCCCTGTCCGAGTCTATAATACCAACATGTTTTAAGCAGACCACCATAGTCCCTGTGCCCAGGAACACTAAGGTAACCTACCTAAATGACTACAGACCCGTACCACTCACGTCTGTAGCCATGAAGTGCTTTGAAAGGCTGGTCATGGCTCACATAAACACTATTATCCCAGAAACCCTAGACCCACTCCAATTTGCATACCGCCCTAACAGATCCACAGATGATGCAATCTCTATTGCACTCCACACTGCCCTTTCCCACCTGGACAAAAGGAACACCTATGTGAGAATGCTATTTATTGACTACAGCTCAGAGTTCAACACCATAGTGCCCTCAAAGCTCATCAATAAGCTAAGGACCCTGGGACTAAACACCTCCCTCTGCAACTGGATCCTGGACTTCCTGACGGGCCGCCCCCAGGTGGTAAGGGTAGGTAACAACCCATCCGCCACGCTGATCCTTAAAACAAGGGCCCCTCAGGGGTGCGTGCTCAGTCCCCTCCTGTACTCCCTGTTCACTCATGACTGCAAGGCCAGGCACGACTCCAACACCATCATTCAGTTTGCCGATGACACAACAGTGGTAGGCCTGACCACCAACAACGATGAGACAGCCTATAGGGAGGAGGTCAGAGACCTGGCCATGTGGTGCCAGGACAACAACGTGACTCCCTCAACGTAACCAAGACCAAAGGAGATGATTGTGGACTACAGGAAAAAGAGGACCGAGCACGCCCCCATTCTCATCGATGGGGCTGTAGTGGAGCAGGTTGAGAGCTTCAAGTTCCTTGTTGTCCACATCACCAACAAACTAACATGGTCTAAGCACACCAAGACAGTTGTGAAAAGGGCACAACAAAACCTATTCCCCCTCAGGAGACTGAAAAGATTTGGCATGGGTCCTCAGATCCTCAAAAGGTTCTATGGCTGCACCATCGAGAGCATCCTGACTGTTTGCATCACTGCCTGGTATGGCAACTGCTCGGCCTCCGACCGCAAGGCATTACAGAGGGTAGTGCTTACGGCCCAGTACATTACTGTGGCCAAGCTTCCTGCCATCCAGGACCTCTATATACCAGGCGGTGTCAGAGGAAGGCCGTAAAAATTGTCAGACTCCAGCCACCCTAGTCATAGACTGTTCTCTCTGCTACCGCACGGCAAGCGGAACCAGAGTGTCAAGTCTAGTTCCAAGAGGCTTCTAAACCGCTTCTACCCCCAGGCCATAAGACTCCTGAACATCTAATCACATGGCTACCCAGACTATTTGCATTGCCCCCCCTCTTTTACTCCGCAGCTAATCTGTTGTTTTCTAATCATAGTCACTTTAATAACTCTACCTACATGTATATATTACCTCAACTAACCGGTGCCCCCGCACATTCACTCTCTACCGGTACCACCCTGTATATAGTCTCGCTATTGTTATTTTACTGCTGCTCTTAATTACTTAATTACTTGTTACTTTTATTTCTTATTCATATTTTTTTAAACTGCATTGTTGGTTAGGGGCTCGTAAGTAAGCATTTCACCTGTTGTATTCGGTGCATGTGACTAATATTTGATTTTAGAACATTAGGCTCACCCCACGAGAAGCAGTGCATGATGAACGCCACCCTCAGCAAGGAGATCTGCTGGAAGTGATGTCTCTCCCATCCTGCATTTACCAGAAAAGGAAGCTCTACACAACAAAGGGAACCACAAATTATTTAAACATCACAGATATACATTCCCACTGTGCCCATGATAAAATACAATGTGAATTGTGTTGTACTACTGAATGAAACCGAGACCACTCAGACCAGTCTTTGTGATTGGACTTACGTTAACTACATTACATTAGTTGGCTGCTTTGAGCAAAACTTGTATGTATTATAACCTATTCTGTGAGCCTAGTGTGTGTGTATGAACTGTGGAATATTTTTGGATCACTGGCTTCCCTGAAAACAGATACAGGAGGCGCGACGAATGGTAATGCAGTGCCCCCCCGCCCACACAAAAAATGATTGGAATAAAATCAAGGTAAGAACAAAAACTGATTTGTGCCAAAACACAAGATATTTACAGATGTTCAGTGTTGCAGTGCCAATTTTGGAAGTATGTGGTCCTTGAAAACTATTTTAGTCTGCCAGAGGTTGTCACGCTGGATGGGGATGGAGGCTTTGGTGGTCCACACACTGAAGAAGCAAGTGTGCCTTCCAGTGATGTGGATCTGCCCTTGGACCTGGTGCCAGTAAGAATGGTCTTCAGAGGCTATAAGACCCTCCCTCCTCCTGGATATAAAAATCCTTCAACTTCACTGCCTCTTCAATGGTAAGGTCCCTTGCACCATATGGACACTTGACCTCCACCCTCGCTGTGGTGCCCACCAGACCATACGGTGAGGCACCCAGGATTCCTGACCCCCATGACCCAAAGTCCTGACTCCTGCACATCCATCCCTGTAGCTATTTTGATGTCTGTAAAGTGGGAGTCATAACGAAGAGGACAACACCCCATACAACGACTGATCTGAGGCCACCTTTTAGCAGCTACAGAGCAATGGGCTTGGCCATTACCACGGCTACAAAATTGCTGGCCATCAACTTCCCTCTATTCATGGCGTGCCAGTTGGGGTGGCCCTGACCAAAGTTACCCCACCCCCACTATAGCTACACTTCTTCACATGGCCAGACATAGTGGTCTCCCCATTAAATGCTTTTATGCTCATCCTTGAAAAATGCCTTATGCTAGTCTGATAAAGGACATTTTACCACAACTGTGCTCAGGGCTTGCTAGTTCCTGCTAGTTTTTTTTTTATTTCCACTTTTGCTAGCGAGGCACTTGATTGGTACTTATAACCATGGATATAGCAAAGCCAACTCATACAATCCTCGATTGTGATAAATGGAGAAAAGGGTATAGCCAAAAAGCAGCGTGGTAACTTGATAGTCAGGAAACAGTATAGGGTCAGCAAAGTTTCAGCTTCAGTGTGAAAGAATATATTTTAATTTCATTGTCCTTTTCATCATTTGGTGAAACTTATCCCAGCTCAGTGTGGCGTAATGTTAAAAGCCCTCAAGTACCCTTATTCCAGCCTCATTACTAACTGAAACAGGAAACTGTAAAGCTGACCCGAGTGATAACTGACAAGAAGAGGACTGTTAAATGTTCATTATCTTTATTCAAATTATAAGGTTGCTGAGATGTTCAGCAGAGCAAGTCATCTTCATGAATGCCACTTGGTCTAAGAAGCTAAATGACTTTTTGGAATCTAAATTTACAATCTAGCAAGAAAAAAAAACCCCATTTCATACCATAGTCAGTTTGAGTAGCTACAGATAACATTAGCTGGTCTTACAACCAAAGATTGTGTCCATTACAGGAAAACCACATACAAACAAGCCCATGGATTTAACTAACCTGTTGGAGATACTTTCTTCATTCTCAATTAAGTGAAAAAAAAGGGACCTTAAAATGTCAATTTCCAGTTGCTTCTATAAAAACTAGAGAATTCAGAAAGATATTACATTCATGTTGTGTCAAGTTGAGAAGTCTCTTACATGTGTGTAGAGCTTTGTTTTGGTCACATTTTTTAGAAACAACTAGTTCCTGCAAAGGTGCTTGGAAATGCTAGATATGCAGCAGTTAAGACAGTGGAACCACAGAGTGGTACAAAACATGGATTTAAATCTTTGTTAGTTTCCAGTTGGTATAAAAAAAGCTAACAGTGCTAAAAAAAATGTATGCCGAAATGAAGAACGTGTCAGCAAGAACAGGTTAGTTAAATCTATGGGCTGGTTTGTATGGGGCTTTCTTGTAATGGCCACAAAATACTTGGTTATCACATCTTGCGTACAATCTGTAGCAACATTGGCCAAATAGTATTCTATTGAAGTGAGAGAAAAAAGGCAAGTTTTACATGTCTTAAGATTTTATGGCACATTTGGTCCATGTTGGTACTTTCATATTTCAATCACTTTAAAACATGTATTTAAAAAAAAAAAAAAAAAAGTTAAACATGTATTGCAAATGTTTATCAGCACAGCATTATGACAGCATTTTCTAAACTGCAGAGGGGGTTGTTGCTATTATTTTGTAGGTTTCCTATACCATTATCTTCTGTAGAATGCATTTATTAAACCCCTCTTGTACAGTATATTCAAATCTAGATGTGCAGTACTTGAACAAGAATGGCTTCAAACAGTTACAGGAAATAGTCAGGGGTGCGTCTAGTCACATGGGGCTCTCCGCGTCGAGGAGCCGGGTCGAACTGTAGGCTGAAGAGGATTGAGAAGAAAAATATGGTCAGATTGTTTTCTGTTGCTCACTTGTGCAAACATTGGATGTCTGATCTACCCAATTTGAATAGTAGGAAAGTCACGAGACATCCTCATACTTACAAAGAATATTTGAGTGTATCATCCAGCTCCATGATGGCTGCCTGGTTGCCACAGCGATAGCAGTAATTTGGTGCACTGAAAATGGTGACAACATTTTTGTCATGGCCCCAGTTGTATCCCTGAAGAAAAACAATTAAGAACTTCAGGCATTGTTTTCACCCTTGTATTAATATACAATCCTAACGATGTGGCAGGTTTCCAAACCTCCATGGTAATCACAATTAGAAAGAAATACTTAGTCGCCATTCACGCCATAAACAAGTACAATGGCTACCGTGTGGGAACCCAAATGCCATTCGCGCACATTCAATTTTGCCTAGATATACACCATTTTTGTGTGTTGTCATACGCTTAAAGTTTTGATTAGTTATTGAAAGGTCGCTAAGATTATTTGATTGATCATTGCAAAATGCCTATTTTGAATACCGCTGTTAGTTAGAATGCTAAAGCTTGACAGACTAGCAATGTAGCCAAATAACCTTTCTGGTTGAAGTATAATGCAGTTGATTTGCGATGACAAACATTAAGCAGGATATTCATAGGAGCCTTACAAACCAATCATAATCCCAATGTAGTGTGAAATGCACTCATAAGCAACTTGTAAATAGGGCATTTTTGCTGGCAGTCTGAACTCCTGTGTTTTCTCCCAAGGTGGGGAAAATGTGAATACTGACTCACCAGAGTATTATACAACTTCGATTGAAAATGTAATAGCAGATTAACAAATTATATTGTACCTCCATAACCAATTGGTGGGCACGGGACACAAGGGTGAGTCCGTTGGCATGGTTGAAGGTTTCAGAGATGTCTTGACCAAAGGTGTAGCCAGCACCTCTAGGGGAGATACCCCAGCCACCACGGTCATCTGGGTCGGACCACAGAAGGTCACACATTGGACCCTGAAATAAAAGGAACACAGGTAATGTTGATGCGCCATGAGACTTTGAGAATGACACCTATGCTCTCTGTGCAACATAATATCTACCTCGTGTGGGACCTCTTGCAAGCGGTCCAGAGCCCGTATGTGATCAAGAGTGTCTATAGAAGGAGAGAGACCTCCATGTAGGCAGAAGATCTGGCAATATAAAAGTACAGTTTGGATTAGAAATCAGCAGTTCGTGTGGAGGATTTAAATAGAACAGACTCACTTCCATTAAACATTGACAATTCAAATATTGAGTCGGTGAAACTGTACAAATACAGATTTAATAGGAAAACTCAAACCAAAAATACCTGTTCATCTACAAGTGCAGTTAGTGGGAGATAGTCAAACAGGTCTGTGAAGGATTTCCACACGTTGGCATTGCCGTATTTCCTCAAGCACTCGTCATAGAAGCCATACACCTGTGTGATTTGCCTGCTTTCGTGGTTTCCTCGCAGAATTGTGATTCGTTCTTGGTAACGGACCTGTAACATTTCACCAAAAGTAATCTGGCATCATATACAGGTCTTAGCTGCTTGACCAACAGCGAATTATCATCATAACCTGGTGCACCAGACACCTTTGTGTAAAGTGAGTTGTGAAAAGCATACCTTTAATGTGACGAGAAGTGTGACAGTTTCCACTGAGTAGTAGCCTCTATCCACGTAATCCCCCATGAACAGGTAGTTGGTGTCAGGAGATTTCCCCCCAATCTTGAAGAGTTCCATGAGGTCATGGAACTGCCCATGAACATCCCCACAAACTGTGACCGGACATCGCACTTTCTGCACATTTGATTCTTTGGTAAGGATTTCCTTGGCCTGAAAACACAAAACGACAACGTACATTTAGCTAGATCATTAACAGAACGCCCTGTCCTACCAGTTAAATCGTTGATCAGATAGCTGGCCTTGCACACCCAGAAATATTGATTGGATTGAAGGGCGTCCTGAATAAGTACGTTAACTGTGGTTAGTCATCATGGTGTTAATTATCTGGATTGTTAAATCATTCCATATAGGCTTCAGATTGGCTAGCTGAATGGTTAGGCCCAGTTCATGCTAACGACCGTTAGCTAACTAAATCGTTAGCAAGTATGCTTTGAAGCTAGCTGGCTACTGTTAGTTATCTATGCTAGCTACCCATTGTTAGCTACCGTTAAACTAGCCAACTAATCTCGTCGAACAATAATTTCACCTCTAATCAAACAAATTGGGTTTAGGTAAAGTTACCTTCTCACAGAGACTCCTGACTTGATTCTCCGTAAGTTGTTTACACTCGTTTAGTTGTTCGATCCATTGATCTAATTCCTTCGTAAAAGATTTGTCTTCCATGACAGCCGTGGTATCAATCGACGTCTTGATCGGGGGAAAAAAAAATAGCTAAATTGACTAGCTAACTAGTTAGCTGGCTGACTTGTTAGCTACTCCTGTCCCGACAAAGTGATGACTCTAAAATTCAGAACTAAAGACCTAACTGTCTACTTTCTAATCATGGTAAAATATATAAACCCAAAGTCTCGTAAACAGGCGAACAGAGTATTAACTGGGGGGAATCAGAGTGGATTAAAATCCCTCGGTGCGGCAGAATTTTACCGGCGACGAAGCGCTGTAGCTAGCTGGCCTACAACAATAACATACGGGGTTTTAAGGGAGTTCTAGTGCCACCATTTATTACACACCAGCCACCTTGTGGCGAAGAAGACGAATTACACGCACAGGGCATTAAACAAGAAGAGTGTAATTGCAGAACGCAATGTGGGGCGTTTTCTGTTATTGTCATTTCTTGATGTCAAATTACACCCATTGATGATCGCCATTGGTCCCGGTCCCGTTTCTTTTAATTACATGTCTTTTTCCCAACGAAGAAGAAAGCTGCAGTCAAAATAGATTTTGACAATGTTGGTAATTACTTCTCAACGTGTTCAATAAGACACTACCTACACAATTGTCAACATAATCGGATTGCTACAGATAACTAGGAAGCTGTTATGTTAGAAACTAGCTAGCTAATTGGCATTGAACATTCCCGACGAGTACAAATCACAATTTTTTTCAAATTTCGCCTAAATTGACTTACCCAAATCTAATTGCCTGCAGCTTAGGACCTGAAGCAAGGATTTATTTTTTTATTTTTTTTATTTCACCTTTATTTAACCAGGTAGGCTAGTTGAGAACAAGTTCTCATTTGCAACTGCGACCTGGCCAAGATAAAGCTTAGCAGTGTGAACAGACAACACAGAGTTACACATGGAGTAAACAATTAACAAGTCAATAACACAGTACAAAAAAAGGCGAGTCTATATACATTGTGTGCAAAAGGCATGAGGAGGTAGGCGAATAATTACAATTTTGCAGATTAGCACTGGAGTGATAAATGATCAGATGGTCATGTACAGGTAGAGATACTGGTGTGCAAAAGAGCAGAAAAGTAAATAAATAAAAACAGTGTGGGGATGAGGTAGGTGAAAATGGGTGGGCTATTTACCAATAGACTATGTACAGCTGCAGCGATCGGTTAGCTGCTCAGATAGCACATGTTTGAAGTTGGTGAGGGAGATAAAAGTCTCCAACTTCAGGGATTTTTGCAATTCGTTCCAGTCACAGGCAGCAGAGTACTGGAACGAAAGGCGGCCAAATGAGGTGTTGGCTTTAGGGATGATCAGTGAGATACACCTGCTGGAGCGCGTGCTACGGATGGGTGTTGCCATCGTGACCAGTGAACTGAGATAAGGCGGAGCTTTACCTAGCATGGACTTGTAGATGACCTGGAGCCAGTGGGTCTGGCGACGAATATGTAGCGAGGGCCAGCCGACTAGAGCATACAAGTCGCAGTGGTGGGTGGTATAAGGTGCTTTAGTGACAAAACGGATGGCACTGTGATAAACTGCATCCAGTTTGCTGAGTAGAGTGTTGGAGGCAATTTTGTAGATGACATCACCGAAGTCGAGGATCGGTAGGATAGTCAGTTTTACTAGGGTAAGTTTGGAGGCGTGAGTGAAGGAGGCTTTGTTGCGGAATAGAAAGCCGACTCTTGATTTGATTTTCGATTGGAGATGTTTGATATGAGTCTGGAAGGAGAGTTTACAGTCTAGCCAGACACCTAGGTACTTATAGGTGTCCACATATTCAAGGTCGGAACCGTCCAGGGTGGTGATGCTCGTCGGGCATGCGGGTGCAGGCAGCGATCGGTTGAAAAGCATGCATTTGGTTTTACTAGCGTTTACTGCCAGAGGACCGCAACAGCATGCCCTCCGATTTGACACACTGAACTCTGTCTGCAAAGTAATTGGTGAACCAGGCAAGGCAGTCATCCGAAAAACCGAGGCTACTGAGTCTGCCGATAAGAATATGGTGATTGACAGAGTCGAAAGCCTTGGCAAGGTCGATGAAGACGGCTGCACAGTACTGTCTTTTATCGATGGCAGTTATGTTATTGTTGAGTACCTTGAGTGTGGCTGAGGTGCACCCGTGACCGGCTCGGAAACCAGATTGCACAGCGGAGAAGGTACGGTGGGATTCGAGATGGTCAGTGACCTGTTTGTTGACTTGGCTTTCGAAGACCTTAGATAGGCAGGGCAGGATGGATATAGGTCTGTAACAGTTTGGGTCCAGGGTGTCTCCCCCTTTGAAGAGGGGGATGACTGCGGCAGCTTTCCAATCCTTGGGGATCTCAGACGATATGAAAGAGAGGTTGAACAGGCTGGTAATAGGGGTTGCGACAATGGCGGCGGATAGTTTCAGAAATAGAGGGTCCAGATTGTCAAGCCCAGCTGATTTGTACGGGTCCAGGTTTTGCAGCTCTTTCAGAACATCTGCTATCTGGATTTGGGTAAAGGAGAACCTGGAAGGGCTTGGGCGAGAAGCTGCGGTGGGGGCGGAGCTGTTGGCGGAGGTTGGAGTAGCCAGGCGGAAGGCATGGCCAGCCGTTGAGAAATGCTTGTTGAAGTTTTCGATAATCATAGATTTATTGGTGGTGACCGTGTTACCTAGCCTCAGTGCAGTGGGCAGCTGGGAGGAGGTGCTCTTGTTCTCCATGGACTTCACAGTGTCCCAGAACTTTTTGGAGTTGGAGCTACAGAATGCAAACTTCTGCCTGAAGAAGCTGGCCTTAGCTTTCCTGACTGACTGCGTGTATTGGTTCCTGACTTCCCTGAACAGTTGCATATCGCGGGGACTATTCGATGCTATTGCAGTCCGCCACAGGATGTTTTTGTGCTGGTCGAGGGCAGTCAGGTCTGGAGTGAACCAAGGGCTGTATCTGTTCTTGGTTCTGCATTTTTTGAACGGAGCATGCTTATCTAAAATGGTGAGGAAGTTACTTTTAAAGAATGACCAGGCATCCTCAACTGACGGGATGAGGTCAATGTCCTTCCAGGATACCCGGGCCAGGTCGATTAGGAAGGCCTGCTAACAGAAGTGTTTTAGGGAGCGTTTGACAGTGATGAGGGGTGGTCGTTTGACTGCGGCTCCGTAGCGGATACAGGCAATGAGGCAGTGATCGCTGAGATCCTGGTTGAAGACAGCGGAGGTGTATCTGGAGGGCCAGTTGGTCAGGATGACGTCTATGAGGGTGCCCTTGTTTACAGAGTTAGGGTTGTACCTGGTGGGTTCCTTGATGATTTGTGTGAGATTGAGGGCATCTAGCTTAGATTGTAGGACTGCCGGGGTGTTAAGCATATCCCAGTTTAGGTCACCTAAAAGAACAAACTCAGAAGCTAGATGGGGGGCGATCAATTCACAAATGGTGTCCAGGGCACAGCTGGGAGCTGAGGGGGGTCGGTAGCAGGCGGCAACAGTGAGAGACTTATTTCTGGAGAGAGTAATTTTCAGAATTAGTAGTTTGAACTGTTTGGGTATGGACCTGGAAAGTATGACATTACTTTGCAGGCTATCTCTGCAGTAGACTGCAACTCCTCCCCCTTTGGCAGTTCTATCTTGACGGAAGATGTTATAGTTGGGTATGGAAATCTCAGAATATTTGGTGGCCTATGCATATTCTTGATACCATTTGAAAGGAAAAACTTTGAGGTTTGTGGAACTGTAGGAGTGATATAACACATTAGATCTGGTAAAAGATAATACAAAGAAAAAAACATGCATTTATTTTGTTTTTGTTTCGAACCATCATCTTTGAAATGCAAGAGAAGGGCCATAATGTATTATTCCAGCCCAGGTACAATTTAGATTTTGGCCGCTAGATGACAGCAGTGTATTTGCAAAGTTTTAGACTGATCCAATAAACCATTGAATTTCTGTTCAAAACTTTGTATCAAGACTGCCCAAATGTGCGTAATTGGTTTATTAATAACTTTAAGTTCATAACTGTACACTCTCCTCAAACAATGGCATGGTATTATTTCACTGTAATAGCTACTGTAAATTGGACAGTGCAGTTAGATGAACAATAATTTAAGCTTTCTGACAATATCAGGTATGACTATGTCCCGGGAAATGTTCTTGTTACTTACAACCTCATGCTAATCGCATTAGCCTACGTTAGCTCAACCATCCAGAGGGGGACCCACCAATCCTGTAGATTAACTGTCTTGCCTAAATAAAGGTTCAATAAAATAAAAAGAGGGCACGACAAAGCCTATTCCCCCTCGGGTCCTCAGATCCTCAAGTTCCACAGCTGCACCATCGAGAGCATCCTGACTGGTTGCATCACTGCCTGGTATGGCAACTCTTCGGCCTCCAACCACAAGAGGGTAGTGAATATGGCCCAGTACATGAATGGGGCAAGCTACCAGGACCTCTAAACCAGGCAGCATCAGAGGAAGGCCCTAAAAATTGTCAAAGACTCCAGTCACCCTAGTCATAGACTGTTCTCTCTGCTACCACATCGCAAGCAGTACCGGAGCGTCAAGTCTAGGTCCAAGAGGCCCCCCCCCCCCCGTGCTACTGTTATTTTACTGCTGCACTTTAACTATGCACTTTCTTTATTTTACTTAACACTTATTTTTCTTAAAACTGAATTGTTGGTTCAGGGCTTGTAAGTAAGCATTGAACTTTTTTTTCATTTTTTATCTTTTATTTAACTAAGCAAGTCAGTAAATTATTATTTACAATGACGGCCTACCGGGGAAAAGTGGGTTAACTGCCTTGTTCAGGGGCAAAATTGCAGATTTTTACGTTGTCAGCTCCGGAATTCAATCCAGCAAACTTTTGGTTACTGGCCCAACGCTCTAACCACTAGGCTACCTGCCGCCTCACTGTAAGGTCTACTACAACTGTTGTGTTTGGCGCATGTGTCAAATACAATTTGATGCTGTAGCAGTTGCTAGCCAGCTCCAGTTAGTCAGCTGATGTACGCTATAATTTATAAACCGGTTTCAACTGTAGCTAATTAGATGGATTTGTACACTGTTATCAGCATTTTGTTCCGAATGTATTCTATATTTGCTACAAGTTAAACTTGTGAAATGCTAAGGTATTCTGACAGTGGTTTGATATTTACACGACCGTTCAAAAGTCTATGGCCACTTAGAAATGTCATTGTTTTTGAAAGAAAAGCACATTTTTTTGTCCATTGAAATAACATCAAATTGATCAGAAATACAGTGTAGACATAGTTAATGTTGTAAATGACTATTGTAGCTGGAAACAGTTGATTTTTAATGGAACATCTACATAGGCGTACAGGGGCCAATTATCAGCAACCATCAGCAACCATCCAATGGCACGTTGTGTTAGCCTTTTAAAATGATAAACTTGGATTAGCTAATTGATCATTAGAAAATCCTTTTGCAATTGTAAGCACAGCTGAAAACTGTGGTTCTGATTAAAGAAGCAATAAAACTGGCCTTGTTTAGACGAGTTGAGTATCTGGAGCATCAGCATTTGTGGGTTCGATTACAGGCTCAAAATGGCCAGAAACAAAGCACTTTCTACCGAAACTCGTCAGTCTATTCTTGTTCTGAGAAATGAAGGCTATTCCATGAACATCTTGTACAACACTGTGTACTACTCCCTTCACAGAACAGCACAAACTGGCCCTAACCAGAATAGAAAGAGGAGTGGGAGGCCCCGGTGCACAACTGAGCAAGAGGACAAGTACATTAGAGTGTCTTGTTTGAGAAACAGATGCCTCACAAGTCCTCAACTGGCAGCTTCATTAAATAGTACCCGCAAAAAAACAGACTCAACGTCAACAGTGAAGAGGCTAGCCTTCTAGGCAGAGATGCAAAGAAAAGCCATATCTCAGACTGGACAATAAAAAGAAAAGATTCAGATGGGCAAAAGAACACAGACATTGGACAGAGGAACTCTGCCTCGAAGGCCAGCACCCCGACACAAACTATTGCAGCATAAATACTGGAGGCTGAGACGGCAGGGGTTGGGATATACTGTGTCTCCCAACCCCTGTCTCCCAACATTATGTTTCCGAATGACATCACCAAGAGGTAAAACATATAGTGAAAACAATAGTGGTCCTAAAACGGAACGTTGAGGAACATCGAAATTTACAGTTGATTTGTCAGAGGACAAACCATCGAGAGACAAACTGATATCTTTCCGACAGATAAGATCTAAATCAAGCCAGAACTTGTCTGTGTAGACCAATTTGGGTTTCCAAACTGTCCAAAAGAATGTGGGGATCGACGGTATCAAAAACAGCACTAAGGTCTAGGAACATGAGGACAGATGCAGAGCCTCGGTCTGACATCATTAAAAGGTAATTTACCACCTTCACAAGTGCAATCTCAGTACTATGATGGGGTCTAAAACCAGACTGAAGCATTTCATATACATTGTTTGTCTCCAGGAAGGCAGTGATTTGCTGCGCAACAGCTTTTTCTAAAAATGTTTAGGGGAATGGGAGATTTGATATAGGCCGATAGTTTTTTATATTTTCTAGGTCAAGGTTTGGCTTTTTCAAGGGAGGCTTTATTACTGCCACTTTTAGTGAGTTTGGTACACATCCGGCAGATAGCGAGCCGTTTATTATGTTCAACATAGGATGGCCAAGGACAGGAAGCAGCACTTTCAATAGTTTAGTTGGAATAGGGTCCAGTATGCAGCTTGAAGTTTTAGAGGCCATGATTATTTTCATCATTGTGTCAAGAGATATGGCACTAAAACACTTGAGTGTCTCCCTTGATCCTAGGTCCTGGCAGAGTTGTGCAGACTCAGGACAACTGAGCTTTGGAGGAATACGCAGATTTAAAGAGGAGTCTGTGATTTGCTTTCTAATGATCATGATGTTTTCCTCAAAGAAGTTCAGGAATTTATCACTTCCTCTCTTGGAGAATGCTGCTTTTTAGTTAGCGTTACGACAGTATCAAAAATACATTTTGTATTGTTCTTATTATCCTCAATTAAGTTGGAAAAATAGGATGATCGAGCAGCAGTGAGGGCTCTTCGACAACGCACGGTACTATCTTTCCAAGCCAGTTGGAAGACTTCCAGTTTGGTGTGGTGCCATTTCCGTTCTAATTTTCTGGAAGCTTGCTTCAGAGCTCGGGTATTTTCTGTATACCAGGGAGCTAGTTTCTTATGACAAATGTTTTTTGATTTTAGGGGTGCGACTGCATCTAGGATATTGCGCAAGTTTAAATTGAGTTCCTCAGTTAGGTGGTTAACTGATTTTTGTACTCTGACGTCCTTGGGTAGGCGGAGGGAGTCTGGAAGGGCATCTAGGAATCTTTGGGTTGTCCGAGAATTTATAGCACGACTTTTGATGATCCTTGGTTGGGGTCTGAGCCGATTATTTGTTGCGATTGCAAATGTAATAAAATGGTGGACCGATAGTCCAGGATTATGAGGAAACACATTAAGATCCACAAAATTTATTCCACGGGACAAAACTAGGTCCAGAGTATGACTGTGGCAGTGAGTAGGTCCGGAGGCATGTTGGACAAAACCCGCTGAGTCGATGATGGCTCTGAAAGCCTTTTGGAGTGGGTTTGTGGACTTTTCCACGTGATTATTAAAGTCACCAAAAATTTGAATATTATCTGCCATGACTACAAGGTCCGAAAATAATTCAGGGAACTCAGTGAGGAATGCTGTATATGGCCCAGGAGGCCTGTAAACAGTTGGGGGATATGGTCACTAGTGTAACCAGGAGGTGTTGCTTCATTTAACACAGTCAATTCATCAGGCTTAAGCCATCTTTCAGTCAGGCCAATCACATCAAGATTATGATCAGTGATTAGTTCATTGACTGTAACTGCCTTGGAAGTGAGGGATCTAACATTAAGTAGTCCTATTTTGAGATGTGAGGTATCACAATCTCTTTCAATAATGGCAGGAATGGAGGAGGTCTTTATTCCAGTGAGATTGCTAAGGCCATGTTTCGTTTTGCCCAACCTAGGTCGAGGCACAGACACGGTCTCAATGGGGATAGCTGAGCTCACTACACTGACTGTGCTAGTGGCAAACTCCACCAAGCTGGCAGGTTGGCTAACAGGCTGTACCACCAGCCGAGGTACAGAGTGGCAGATATGCTCGGGGTCAAGGCAGGCGGAATGGTCAGGCAGGTGTGTACAAAGCCCAGAAACAGGCAAGGGTCAAAACCAGGAGGACTAGGAAAAGGAGACCTCAAAAAGCAAGAGAACGGAAAAACAGCTGGTTGACTTGGAAACATGCGAGACAAACTGGCACAGAGAGACAGGAAACACAGGGATAAATAAACTGGGGAAAACAAGCGACACCTGGAGGGGGCGGAGACAATAATGGTGAAACTGATCAGGGTGTGACACAGTAGGGATGACCAGGGATGTTCTCTTGATAAGTGCGTGCATTGGACTATTTTCCAGTCCTGCTAAGGAGCATTCAAAATGTAACAAGTACTTTTGGGCGTCAGGGAAAATGTATGGAGTAAAGAATACTTAATTTTCTTTAGGAATGTAGTAAAGGTAGTTAAAAATATAAATAGTAAAGTACAGATACCCCCAAAAACTTACTTAAGTAGTATTTGTACACCACTGACTGACTATACATCAATAAAGGTTAATGGCATATATGCACAACAACAATAAAGCCCAATCTGCATGTTCTTTGTAGTCTTGTGAAACGTTTAATGTTTCTGTTGTGACGCAAGAGCTTGATGCTCTAGTAGATATGGAATGGATGTTACGACTCACAGATATGGAGTAATATCCTCTATAAAACCTCAGCTACCACCTTCCTACTTCACTGGCTAAACTTTGTCACAAAATATTACTCATAATGGACTTTTTATTATGTAAGTCACTAAGTATAGTTTTTATACTGACAGTGAGCAAAAGAAGTTGATGCTTGCATGTTTGCAACTTTGATTTGTCCCATGAATGTAATTATTAGCATGTTTTATTTTATTTTAATATTTTGCATGTTTTTTTGCATTTACAGTGTACAGGGTAAACCATTCCTGGATAGTTACTTGCTTATTAATCTTTTCCCATGGTAAGTGCATTTACACCATTATATTTCCTTCATGTTACAGTAGGCCACTTGTTACAGCAGATGTTTTATCTGGAAGTAATGTTGTGCATTGCATTTAAGCCTGACAGATATTGACACAAAACACTGGTGTTTGGTGTTGGAAAAGTTTTTTTTCTTCTTCTCCAAAGTAAGGATACTAATTAGTCTAATTTCCATTTGCACTTAATATAGCATTTGTTTTACTGAAATACTTACATTGCAGTTATGTTGTCTTGTCATATGGAAGAACATTCTGAGAGGCGCCAACTTCATGGTAAATACTTTTCAAATACTACATTCTAAATATTTATTGCTCTGGGTCCGGTTTCCCCGACAGCGATGGAATTTAGGCTTAAGAGTGTTTTAACGAGAGTTGGTCCTACGACCGCCGAAGATGTAACATGCGTTTCCCAAAACACCATGCAGAGAGAACGTTGCTTAGTGCATTGTTGGATAATGTGTTGATACTGATAGGATCGAAAGAAATGGAGCGCTGCTGTCAGCTTTATGGCTTTATCCATTCAAATCTTACCTTAACATAATTAAGGGAGGGGGGGGGGTGTTGAGTGGTATTTATGTCTTAAATAAAGCCCTTTTGTGGGGGAAAAAATAATTCATTCTGATTGGCTGGGCTAATTCATTTATTTCAATTGACTGATTTCCTTATGAACTGTAACTCGGTAAAATATTGGAAATTGTTGCATGTTGCATTTATATTTTTGTTCAGTATATATTGACACAAATTACAGACAGTAGCCTACAAGTAGCAAAAAAGAACTCGATTTAACATGAAATGTATTTCATTATGATTGAAATAGACCTATAGCCTACTGCAGGGGTGTCAAAGTCAAATGGACGGAGGGCCAAATAAAAAATTTAGCTACAAGCCGAGGGCCGGACTGTTCGAATGTTCATTGAAAATTTTTTAAATGACGCATATAGTCTAGTGAACCTAATTGAACCTACTGAAAACCTAACAAATATATTCCAATATGATCAGATAAATAAAGCAATATTTTCTTATGGCTCTGTCAGTAATCTTTAATTTTCAACAGACACAAAAGACAAATTTCCTTTATATAAAAATCCCCATAACATGAACATTAAATGAAAGAAACCGGTATTCAAGGCACCATCAGTAGCCTATATTTTCTATTTTAGCAAAAGTGGGCTAAATTTACTTCAAAGAAAAAACAATAATAGCAATTTTCTATCATCCACTCAACTGAAATATTTTTAAAATATAATTGGATTGAAATACCTTGTGATTTGGCTTTTTTGAACAGAGCCTGTCGAGATTTGAGGCCTCGTTTTAATTCCTCTGCCTTTTGTAGCCTTTGTTCCATGTCCATATTCTTGTTTTTGTCCGCGTGTTTCGTTTCATAATGTCGTCTCAGATTATACTCTTTCAGTACCGCCACACTTTCTCCACACAGAAGACACACAGGTTTTCCAGCTACCTCCGTGAACATATACTCCGACTCCCACCTTGTTTGAAACCCCGGTTCTCAGTGTCCACCTTCCGTTTTGCCATTTTTGATGGGTATCTGAAAGTTAATTTTACTGTGATGCTGACGACTGCTGTGCCAATAAATATTGAAATGAAGCAGCCTACTGCTCGGTGCGTCACCGTTGCATTGTGGGAAATGTAGTATTGGTGCGTGTAAAAGATCTGCGGGCTGCCGGCTTGCTGCGGTCTGCGGGCCGGTTCTAATAATAAATCAAGATCATCCCAGGGGCCGTAAAAAACCTTCTCGCGGGCCGGATGTGGCCCGCGGGCCTTGACTCTGACATATGTGGCCTACTGTTTCTATATTTTTATGCCTCATCTCAGTTTACAGTTGTAGCATATTTTTTTATGTCACTTGTCTGTATCAATTACAAAGACATTGGCAACTTTGTATTTATAGGTCACAGAGATATAAACCATGTGATTTTATGTTTAGTGGAGATCATCTATTTATAAAGCGCAAATTAAGCATTAATGAGGCACTTAGCTGTTCTACGAGTAGTCTGAAGCAAGCTTTAGATTACGAGCATTTTCAAGTGCAACATTAATAACGATGGTTTTGGGAAACAGCTCAGAGATTTAACGATGCTCCTACGAAGGTTCTAAGGATGAACTTAGCCTTAAAATGCTTTTGGGAAACTGGGCCCTGTTCTGTGTATTGCAGTGCTATGTTACCTGCATACCTTGCAGTAAAAAATCATCTGTTAATCAGGTAGGCTATTAGTACATCTTTAGTTGTTCTTGAGTAAATAATAATAAAACAATTTATTACATTTGTAAATACCTTTCACGTGTACAGAATAATCTCAGTGCATAAAATAACAGTTAAATAGAAAAAGGGTGGGCTTCTTCAGAAAGGGGGCTGATGACAGTGGTCTCAAATGCAGGTGGGACACTGCCAGATTGGTGGGAGTGGTTAACAATCTCGGTTATCAGAGGGCTGAGTACAGGGTGCATGATTTGAGCAGGGCTGTTGAAATAGGATCCAATGTACAGGAGCAGGTTTTCATTATCAAGAGTTTTCTCAATATTTTGGGTGACTTCAAGGAAGCAGGAGAGAGGCTGAGGTGGCATTGAGGGCCAGAGGAGAGTAGTAGAGCTAAAGAAGAGATCTGATGTTGCTGACACTGCTATTCCGCTGATGGGGGACTCTTGATGGGGGACTGGGGTTTCAAAATATGGTTTATGGTGGAAAACAGGTGCTTTGTGTTTCCAGGATTTTTATTGAGGAGGTTGGAATAGAACATCGACCGTGCCTCTTTCAGAGCCTTGGAATAGGCCATTTGGTGCTCTTGAAAGGCCCATTTGTGGACGGTGAGGCCCGAGTTTCTAAGACAACGCTCCAGTATTGTCACGACCTGACCATAGAGAGCCCTCAGGGTTCTCTACGGTGTTTTAGGTCAGGGCGTGACTAGGGGGTGTTCTAGTCGATTGTTTTCTATGTTTGGGTTTGAGTATGCTTCCCAATTAGAGGCAGCTGATTATCATTGTCTCTACTTGGGGATCATACTTAAGGTGTCCCTGTACCCACCTGCATTTGTGGGATATTGTTTGTGTTTTATGCTTGTTGCATCACGTAAGTCACATTTCATTGTTTGTTTAGTTGAGAAGTTTCACTTAGTAAAAAGCTGTGGAACTCAAATCACGCTGCGCCTTGGTCCGTCCACAGGTGGCACTGGACTGATGACACGCTCTTCAGGGCGAGTGCGGTGCAGAATACACCTAACCAACATCTTTCTCCGATCTCCCTCCTCCAACTGCTCCATCGGCTCCCAGACTCTCTCTGGCTCTCTCCTCGGCTCGGCCGACCGCCCCTTGTGCCCCCCCTCAATATCTTGGGGTTGCCCTTGGGCTGTTTGTGGCCGCGGACCCCGGCGTTGTCGCTGTCCTCCTTTACTCCTCGCATCCACCTAATATCTCCTCCCATGACCAACTCTCCTTTACCTCCTGGGCACGCTGCTTGATCCTGCTTTGGTTGGTATATTCTGTCAAGACCGTTGTATAAATAAGTGGACCAAGGCGCAGCTTGAGTAGAGTTCCACATTTTTATTGTAGTGAAACTTCCTAAAACAACAAAGAATTAATGAACTTGCAATAAGTAGCGCACAAAGGCACTAACACGAAACAAACCAATATCCCACATCGCAGGTGGGAAAAAGGACAACTAAGTATGATCCCCAACTAGAAGCAACGATTATCAGCTGCCTCCAATTGGGAACCATACCCACACACCAACATAGAAACACAATACCTAGAACCCCCCTCGTCACGCCCTGACCTAAAACACCATAGAGAACCCCGAGGGCTCTCTATGGTCAGGGCGTGACAATAATATGATAAGTCTACAGCTGTAAGGCACCAGCTTCGGGCAGTCTACAATGATAACATATGGACCTCTGTGGAGAAACTGGTGTGTGCTGTAGCTGTAGAGTTAAAGGCCTCTGAGTACATTTTCAACTTTACTAAGGCTGGTATTTTGCTCGGACCCTTAAGTGATCCTAGCATAAATCCTCATTAAATGGGAAAGACAACCAAGTATCCTGGTAGGCTGCAACCTGTTCAGAATGAGTCTGATGTCATCAGATAATTTTCATGACAATGCCTGGAAGTCAGTAAGAATTGATGTCGACCTCAAGACATATGTTAAGGGGACGTGTAATAGTTTTATTACAAGTCACTGTGTCTTACACCATTGTAGTGGAGATAGGTATGAAGGAGTCTATTTCATGGCTTTGTTATCCATGGAGGAGCTAACCTCACGATAGAAGTACTATATAAGCACTGAACCAGTCATACGCGGTGTGATCATGGTTCATGACTTCTAACAACTTTCCTCCTGAATGGAGGGTTCTGTTTATTAGTGGCATGTGTCTTAACCATCAGAAGAGTGTTCTGGAATATGAGTGACTACTAACTCCTCTGTAGCTGTTATCAATAGAACTTTAACTTGTTTGGTCTCTAAACGTCTTACTGATTGTGCCTGGACTGAATGTTCTGGCATTGGTACTGTTAATCAAAGGGACAAGTTATCCTACTGATTTATTCTGAAATGTTATCCTACCGGAACACATGATTAGAGCATTTCACTAGTTGCATTATAGTTGAAACTACACATGGCAAGGAATGATTATTGTTGCCATTTGTTTTAGAGGTGGTACACCTCAGTGATATTTGTGGTGGAAATTTTAACCAAGTGAGAGAGATTTAGTCATTTCATCAAACAATCATCTTTATTCAATATCAATTCATTATTACAATAATGAGGCTGGTCGACCCCACACCCTTGAGTGTTGGACCGAGTAACCTAACCTTTACACAAATGCAGAGTACTATATATAGCTGACACTAAAAATACTTGGTCCAAGTATTTTTAGTGTCATTGGTTCCACCCATCCCATGCAGGTTGGGGCATCATAAAGCACTCTGGGTTCATCCTGTAGTTATCTGCACGTGGGTTGTTGTCTTAACCCCACCCTGGCTTAGTTTCCCAGATGCAAGCATGATTTTGAGACAATGAGGGATTGTTCTACTCCTAAGCTATCTTTAGTAAAACACATTCGTGTCTATGTAATGCAGTCTTTAACTTATTTGTCAGCTCAAGCCATCTCTGGTGAACATATGCCCAGATTAGCTGCAGGGAACTAGAGGAGACCATAAAAATACAGACACTAGTAGGACAGAAATGTCTTACTATTAGTTAAATATGAATTGTTAACCATTAATATCAAATAAATCAGGTAAATATGTAATTTTCCACTAACATTCCCCTCTCAAGAAACTCAAGTTTCTTCTAGAAAAATTAAAATTAGTTAAGTATACATTTAAACTAACAAAATACATCCCTCTGGTGCCTGACATTTCATCCATGGTAAACAACCTTCCTCTGGGTTGCTGAGCTTAATACCTTCTTTATCAAAACACAGTCAATTTGGAACATAAAACCCATAAAATTAACATCACACACAAGCTTAATTTCAACAGATAGGACAGTCATCACGCTGGCATCACGCACAAAGGTAGGAGTCAGCATGACGAAAATGTCCACCCCATTTAGAACAAACCCTTCCTACACCAGTGACAGACACCCCTCTCTGGGCACTTTGTACACTCAGTAGGAACATGAGCTCCACATCTGGGTCCTTATGCTCAGAATTGGGGTCCTCATCAGAGATGTAGTCAGGAATAGGGAATAGGTCAGGGAAATCCTTGGGTTTCCAAATCAGATTTAAAACCCAATTCATTATCCAACCAAAATCCGGAATGACATTGCTCAGTGATTCACATTGATTATATCACTCAAAATGAACACCCCCAACTTAACACACATCAACACTGGCAGAATGTACATTCATATTAACCTTCAATATAATTTTCCTATAATTCTAGTTTTATAACTTTCTCATCACGATTATAATTACAGATCAGTATCTCAATGCATTCTTAGCTTAAATTACTATACATTTAGCAGTGTATACCTCCACAATCAACCTGATGCCCCAAACAACAACTTTAGACAAGTCTAAATCAATTACGAGCACAGTTGACCAACCCCTCCCTTTCCCAGCACTCAATCTTCAGGCATTTCTTAATTTGTCTTCTTCAGATAGCTTCACAGTTCAAAGTGGATGGCCCATGACAATGCCCCAATTTCAATGTTTCACCTGAACCCCAGCAAAACGTATTATGTCTTGTCCATTTGCCAACCAGTATACCAGCAATATGAGAGGAGTTTTGGAACGGATAGGATCAGTCAAAGGGTCAGGAAGTTATCCTGATCATCCAACAGACCCAATCTGATGAGATTTATCAAACCAAACAAAAACAAACAATGCAACAATATACTCCTTCATAGGGTAGCCTAGTGGTTAGAGCGTTGGACTAGTAATCGGAAGGTTGCGAGTTCAAACCCCCGAGCTGACAAGGTACAAATCTGTCGTTCTGCCCCTGAACAGGCAGTTAACCCACTGTTCCCAGGCCGTCATTGACAATAAGAATGTGTTCTTAACTGACTTGCCTGGTTAAATAAAGGTAAAATAAAAAATAAATCACGCAATACATTCCTACATATCACTCAAGGTGTGTAAACCTCAATCCAAAAACCTCAAAAGACTGGTAATTCCCCCATTTTGATACATGCCTCACCATGTGAGTAATGTGTAAAAACAACAACACTGCAAATCAAATTCGAATTACTACCCATATTAACCCCATTTAAAAAATGTTGTACCCATAACTTCATAGTAAAAACAGACTTTAGACAGCTTCCCCTCATTCAAGGGCAGCCCTCTATTTCCACTGTGGACCTAATCACAACTAGTAAGTTGTGTGTGTGGTAAACCATACGGCAAAAACAAACAAAAATGGCCAGGCCTTATTTAATTTGGTAGTTCCCTTTACTGCCGAATCCAGATACCTTTATACTTATAAAACTGCTGAATTTCACTAACCCCTCTCCCAAGACCATAGCCTCAGGAAACATTTTAAAAGAGATGGAAAATGGAAGAGAAACAAAACATTTATTTAGCATAAGGAACCAGTGATATTTGATCCCAGGCATCTATTTAAAAGTGGTTTGAGACATGGTCTCCTACATTTGAAGTCAGAAGTTTACATACACTTAGGTTGGAGTCATTAAAACTCGTATTTCAACCACTCCACACATTTCTTGTTAACAAACTATAGTTTTGGCAAGTCGGATAGGACATCTACTTTGTGCATGACACAAGTAATTTTTCCAACAATTTTTACAGACAGATTATTTCACTGTACCACAATTCCAGTGGGTCAGACGTTTACATACACTATGTTGACTATGCCTTTAAACAGCTTGGAAAATTCCAGAAATTATGTCATGGCTTTAGAAGCTTCTGATAGTCTAATTGACATAATTTGAGTCAATTGGAGGTGTATCTGTGGATGTATTTCAAGGCCTACCTTCAAACTCAGTGCCTCTTTGCTTGACATCATGGGAACATCAAATGAAATCAGCCAAGACCACAGAAAAAAAGTCTGGTTCTTCCTTGGGAGCAATTTCCAAACACCTGAAGGTACCACGTTCATCTGTACAAACAAGAGTACGCAAGTATAAACACCATGGGACCACACAGCCGCCATACCGCTCAGAAAAGAGACGCGTTCTGTCTCCTGGAGATGAACATACTTTCTCTGTCCTCTGGTCTAATGAAACAAAAATAGAACTGTTTGGCCATAATGACCATCGTTATGTTTGGAGAAAAAGGGGAGGTTTGCAAGCCGAATAACACCATCCCAACCGTGAAGCACGGGGGTGGCAGCATCATGTTGTGGGGGTGCTTTGCTGCAGGAGGGACTGGTGCACTTCACAAAATAAATGGCATCATGAGGAAAGAAAGATTAGGTGGATATATTGACGCAACATCTCAAAACATTAGTCAGGAAGTTAAAGCTTGGTCGCAAATGGGTCTTCCAAATGGACAATGACCCCAAGCATACTTCCAAAGTTGTGGCAAAATGGCTTAAGGACAACAAAGTCAAGGTATTGGAGTGGCCATCACAAAGCCCTGACCTAAATCCCATAAATAAGTTGTGGGCAGATCTGAAAAGGCGTGTGTGAGAAGGAGGCCTACAACCTGACTCAGTTACATCAGCAGGAATGGGCCAAAATTCACCCAACTTATTGTGGAAGTTTGTGAAAGGCTACCTGAAACGTTTGAACCAAGTTAAACAATTTAAAGGCAATGCTACCAAATACTAATTGAGTGTATGTAAACTTCTGTCCCACTGGGAATGTGAATGACGAAATAGAAACTGAAATAAATCATTTTCTCTACTATTATTCTGACATTTCACATTCTTAAAATAAAGTGGTGATCCTAACCTAAGACAGGGATTTTTTGTCAGGAATTGTGAAACTTAGTTTAAATGTATTTGGCTAAAGTGTATGTAATCTTCCGACTTCAACTGTACGTCTCCCTTTAACTCAAAGACCGTAATCTCTACCCCTAGTGATCTAACCGAGACCATACACCACTATGTACCATTTTCCTGTCCCGCTACTTTCTAGAGGATTTGTTGCTGCTATTTTGAAAAAGATAAGACTTACATCACAGCACCCCCCCCCCCCCCCCAAAATGCTGTGGGCGCAGTAGTCTCCATTACCACTCTACTCATTTTGTAACCCTGTACCTTGTATTACTAAAATATTGCATCATTAGAGCGTTATCAAAAAACTCACTAATAACATATTACCATTCACATACTGTCAACACTCATTAAATGTACATCAATCCTCCTTATCAATGTCTTTCGTCACTGTCACCCGTCGTAAGGTTTATAAAATAAACCATGCTTATTCTCTCCTTACTAAAAGGCAATGTTTACACGTAGTCTACCCTAACAATATTACTCTATATATATATTTTTATATCAGCCTTGCTTCACACTCATTAAACGTCTATTATTTTAAGATTAACCTGTAATGCGCCAAATGTAGAAAATACATCAGCCAATTCTCAATCAATCCAAACATTTCAAATTCGAAATTCTTACTTTCTAATTGACTTACTCTCCTTTGTTACCTTCACTAGTCTACATCTCTTCCCTTAAACTCAGAAAGCCCTATAGGATCTCTACTGTACTCTACCTCTGTCTTTCCGCTAACATTACTATATCAGATTAACAATTTTTCTTCAATTATAGTCAAAACAACATGACTTCTGTTCATAGGGAGGCCACTTTAATATATTATCTCTTGTTTCGCTAGTTGTACTTTCCCATATGATGCCTTGCGACCCTGCTCTACCACGTAGTTGACTAATGTGGCAATGTTTGGTATATGAGTATCTTCGTCTTTCCACGTCAATAACAAATCCACTACATATTGTATCAACACAGAATATTTCTGGTGAGAACTGGCAAAATGTTTCACAAACTCATCCATGTTGAGGGAGTGTGCCCTACTTGACTCAAAAATGAGATTTCCGAGGTGACTTAACCTGTCATCAACCATTGTTGTCCTAAAGGTGGGTTTAAATCCGTTCTAAAGCTGAGAAGCTTCTCCCGCAAGAAGCAATGCAGACTGGTGTAACAAACAGAAATCTTACTTATGTCGAAATAGCTCATGGAAGATGTCTTTATAAGGTTATAAAAACAAAACAAAGTCAAGGAGAGTACAGTCGTGGCCAAAAGTTTTGAGAATGACACATATTCATTTCCAGAAAGTTTGCTGCTTCAGTGTCTTTAGATATTTTTGTCAGATGTTACTATGGAATATTGAAGTATAATTACAAGTATTTCATAAGTGTCAGAGGCTTTTATAGACAATTACATGAAGTTGATGCAAAGATTCAATATTTGCAGTGTTGACCCTTCTTTTTCAAGACCTCTGCAATCCGCCCTGGCATGCTGTCAATTAACTTCTGGGCCACATCCTGACTGATGGCAGCCCATTCTTGCATAATCAATGCTTGGAGTTTGTCAGAATTTGTGGGTTTTTGTTTGTCCACCCGCCTCTTGAGGATTGACCACAAGTTATCATTGGGATTAAGGTCTGGGGAGTTTCCTGGCCATGGACCCAAAATATCAATGTTTTGTTCCCCGAGCCACTTAGTTATCACTTTTTCCTTATGGCAAGGTGCTCCATTATGCTGGAAAAGGCATTGTTCGTCACCAAACTGTTCCTGGATGGTTGGGAGAAGTTGCTCTCAGAGGATGTGTTGGTACCATTCTTTATTCATGGCTGTGTTCTTAGGAAAAATTGTGAGTGAGCCCACTCCCTTGGCTGAGAAGCAACCCCACACATGAATGGTCTCAGGATGCTTTACTGTTGGCATGACACAGGACTGATGGTGGCGCTCACCAAGCTTTTTTCCGGATGCCCCAAACAATCGGAAAGGGGATTCATCAGAGAAAATTACTTTACCCCAGTCCTCAGCAGTCCAATCCCTATACCTTTTTCAGAATATCAGTCTGTCCCTGAAGTTTTTCCTGGAGAGAAGTGGCTTCTTTGCTGCCCTTCTTGACTCCAGGCCATCCTCCAAAAGTCTTCACCTCACTGTGCGTGCAGATGCACTCACATCTGCCTGCTGCCATTCCTGAGCAAGCTCTGTAGTGGTGGTGCCCCGATCCCACAGCTGAATCAACTTTAGGAGACGGTCCTGGCGCTTGCTGGACTTTCTTGGGTGCCCTGAAGCCTTCTGCAGAAATGCAGTGGAAATGTTTTGGGGGGATTCAGTTAATTTGCATGGCAAAGAGGGACTTTGCAACTAATTGCAATTCATCTGATCACTCTTCATAACATTCTGGATTATATGCAAATTGCCATCATACAAACTGAGGCAGCAGACTTTGTGAAAATTTATATTTGTGTCATTCTCAACTTTTGGCCACGACTGTATATCCCTTCCATATTTCGCTCTCCTATCAAAAAGCCCCTTGGTTTGATGAACCTCATGTTTGAGGTCCTCTAAATCTGGCTCTTAGGTCTGAGCAAAGGCAAACAGAGGCTCCTCATTCAAGAATGTTGTACTCTTTGGGTTGAGAAACTGGACCCCTTGCATTATCTTGCAATTCTTATTTGAAAAATGCCTCTGCAGCTCAGCTGTGAGACTGTCAAGCACCTGATAAAAGATAGCTCTTTGGAAGCTCTCACCATCACTTCGGTCACTATTTTTCTGTCCTACGGCGCTCATCATCAATGAGTCGTGAAATCTTAAGCTTGCTTTAGGCTGTCTTTTACACACTGTTTGTACACTTATTTTGCAGTGCTCTGCCATCTCTTCAACCTCTTTCCAAAGTTCTCCAAAGTAACCCTCACTAGTCCTGTAATGTGTGTATGTAAGGGCCCCTACTAGATCCACAGCCCTTGCTAGGTCAAGAGAGTTTGATTGGAGCATGTCAGAAAGACATTTGGCATCTCCAAGCACTTTATAAAAGGTCAACAAAAGCCCTATGACATGTACATCTATCTGAGAAAGAGTTGATGTGTGCCTTGACCAGCCTTTCAAAGAACTTCATGATCACAGACGTCAGTGCTACAGTGCAGTAGTCATTGTGCCATGAAGCCTTAGAGTTCTTGGGAACAGGAATGATGGTAGTCGTCTTAAAACCTGTGGACAGTAAAAGGCCTGTCTAAAATGTGCAGTTTTTTGCACATTGCCACAAGTTTTGAGGGAGCGTACAATTAGCATGCTGACTGCAATACTGTCCACCAGAGCTCTGCCATAAGCCACCTCCAATATCGTTTTAGAGAGTATGGCAATACGTCCAACCAGCCTCACAACTGCAAACCATGTGAAATCATGCAATTCCAGGATCTTCACATCCAGCTTCTTCACCTGCCGGATCGTCTAAGACCAGTCACCTTGACTGTTGATAAAACTGTGGGTTTGCACAAAATAATAACTGTCAGAAAGCATCTCAGGGACACTCATCTGCGTGCTCGTCATCCTCACCAGGGTCTTGACCTGACAGCAGTTCGTTGTCGTAACCGACTTCAGTGGGAAAATGATCACCTCGATGGCCACTGACACACTGTGCTCTCCACGGATTAATTCCGGTTTCAACTGTACCGATGTCAGACAGTGTATATGACATTGTGTGGGTGAGCAGTTTGCTGATGTCAACGTGTGACCCATGGTGACGATGGTGTTATAGTATGGGCAGGCATAAGCTATAGACAAACAAGCTATTTGAATGCACAGAGAGATGGTGACAAGATCCTGATGCCCATTGCTTTGCCATTCATCCGCTTCCATCACCTCATGTTTCAGCATGATAATGCATGGCCCCATGTCTCAAGGATCTGTGCACAATTCCTGGTAGCTGAAAATGTCTAATTTCTTCCATGGCCTGCATACTCAACAGACATGTCACCCATTGAGCATGTTTGGGATGGTCTGGATCGACGTGTACGACAGCGTGTTCTACTAGGCAGGGTAGCCTAGTGGTTAGAGCGTTGGACTAGTAACCAGAAGGTTTCAAGTTCAAATCCCCGAGCTGACAAGATTCAAATCTGTCGTTCAGTTAACCCACTATTCCTAGGCCGTCATTGAAAATAAGAATTTGTTCTTAACTAAATTGCCTAGTCAAATAAAAAATGTAATTTCCCGCCTATATCCTACAACTTTGCACAGCTAAAGAAGAGGAGTGGGACAACAGACCACAATCAACAGCCTGATTGAAGGAGATCATGCTCCATGAGGCAAATTGTGGTCACAAGCCCCTACATTTTTAAGGTATCTGTGACCAAAATATGCATATCTGTATTCCCAGTCATGTGAAATCTGTAGGTTAGGGCTGAATTCATTTATTTGAATTCACTGATTTCATTATATGAACTGTATCTCAGTAAAATTGTTGACATTGTTGCATGTTGCGTTGATATTTTAGTTCAGGGTACTTAACTTATTCATCTGCACATAAAGATGAATATGGAAACATAGGGTTGGCATGACATCCAAGGAACTCTTACCATTCTTAGTACACTACATTTGACTAGGGCCCATAGAGCTAGTAGCACGCTATGTACAAAATAGGGTCCTATGGCACTCCCCACTGGGTAAAACTGGTTGAATCAACGTTGTTTCCATGTCATGTTTTCCATGAATCAACATGGAAAACTGTTTGGATTGCAAAAAGTAATCAACATAAGGGAATTTCATATTAATTTCTCCCAACTTTGAACCTAAATCCAATAACATGGTGACATTTTTGTTGATTTTACATTGAATTCACACTAGTTGACAATTCAACCAAATGTAAATAAAAAATGGACGTAAATTCTAAATTTAAGATGTTTCTGTTCCAATTCTATATGTCCAGAGTTAACTGTAAAGAGGAAAGACCTGAAGCGATGTGATAACCGCGTATGCGTCACTGATGATAGTGACTGTGTCGCCAGATCTCATGTGTCTCATGGTAGGAAGTTCTCTTTCACCAAGTTCTCTTTCACCTTCTCATGGTAGGAAGACTCTTTCACCTTCATGATATCAGATTGTTTTTACTATTACTTAACTAGTACTTTTACTAGAACTAGTACATTTATTAGTACTGTTACTACTACTTTGAGAGAGAGTACATTTGCTGAGATTAAAAGTAATGTACGGTGCCTTCGGAAAGTATTTAGACCCCTTGACTTTTCACATATTTTGATACGTGGCAGCCTTATTCTAAAATGTATTAAATAAAAACATTTCCTCAGCAAGATGTTTCTACAACTTGAATGGAGTCCACCTGTTGTAAATTAAATTGATTGGACATGATTTGTAAAGGCACACACCTGCCTATATAAGGCTCCACAGTTGACAGTGCATGTCAGAGCAAAAACCAAGCCATGAGGTCGAAGGAATTTCTGTAGAGCTCCGAGACAGGATTGTGTCAACGCACAGATCTGGGGAAGGGTACCATAAATGTTCTGCAGTATTGAAGGTATCCAAGAACACAGTGGCCAAAATCCTTCTTAAATAGAAGAAGTTTGGAACCACCAAGAGCTTTTTGGAACCTTCCTAGAGCTGAGCAAATCGGGGGAGAAGGGCTTTGGTCAGGGAGGTGACCGAGAACCCGGTGGTCACTCTGACAGAGTTCCTCTGTTGAGATGGGAGAACCTTCCGGAAGGACAACCATCTCTGCAGCACTCCACCAATCAGGCCTTTATGGTAGAGTGGCCAGACGGAAGCCGCTCCTCAGTAAAAGGCACAGGACAAGATTCTCTGGTCTGATGAAACCAAGATTGAACTATTTGGCCTAAATGCCAAGTGTCACGTCTCGAGGAAACCTGGCACCATCCCTACGGTGAAGCATGGTGGTGGCAGCATCATGCTGTGGGGATGTTTTTCAGCGGCAGGGACTGGGAGACTAGTCAGGGTCGATGGAAAGATGAACAGAGCAAAGAGAGAGAGAGAGATCAGAGAGATCCTTGATAAAAACCTGCTCCAGAGCACTCAGGACCTCAGACTGGGGTGCAGGTTACCGTCCAATAAGACAACGACCCTAACCACACAGCCAAGACAACGCAGGAGTGGCTTTGGGACAAGTCTCTGAATGTCCTTGAGTTGCCCAGCCAGAGCCCGGACTTGAACCCGATCGATCATCTCTGGGGAGACCTGAAAATTGCTATGCAGCAACGCTTCCCATCCAACCTGACAGAGCTGGAGAGGATCTGCAGAGAAAAATGGGAGAAACTCCCCAAATACAGGTGTTCTAAGCTTGTAGCGTCATACCCAAGAAGACTAGGCTGTAATCGCTGCCAAAGGTGCTTCAACAAAGTACTGAGTAAAGGGTCTGAATACTGAAGTAAGTGTGATATTAGAGTTTTACATTTTTAATAAATTAGCACAAAAAAAGTCAACTGTTTATACTTTGTCATTATGGGGTATTATGTGTAGATTGATGAGGGTGAAAAAAGCTATTTAATCAATTTTAGAATAAGGCTGTAACCTAACAAAATGTGGAAAAAGTCAAGTGGTCTGAATACTTTCCGAAGGCACCGTATTTACTTATAGCAATATATTCTCTCATGACTCTGGTTTCCACTATCATATGTTTTATGCATTTCTGACTTGATGTCAAATCTACAATTAATTCCAGTACTCCACTGCCTTTTAGTTTCTCCATTTGCCTCCATTTTCAGAAAGGGTGAATATATCATGCTTTTTTCTACTCACGGACTATGCTCTGACTCCGTATCCTCAATGCCTTTGGAGTCAGGAATATAACATCAATGCAGAAAGCATGCACTCTCTCATTTTCAGTCAGTAAGTACATCTTAAATATTGCACCTTTATACTTTTTTGAGACATATATTTTTAGATCAAGTGTAATCAATGTTATATGAATTGATTTTGCACCTATGTTGAATTGCTCCATCACCTGGGTGTCCTTTTATGCTCCCTTTCTGCTGGACAAAATACTGTATATCAGAAATAATGCTTACAATGACAGCATTGACATTTTAAAATTGTCTTATTTATTATTAATATTAATTTCAGGACCACTCCGATTTATTCTTGTATGGGAATCTTCAGCTTTGGTGGACGAATGAATGTAACTTTAAAAATTAAGAACAACATGAATGGAATGGAGTCGTGGTCAGAGCCCTACGAAGTGGCAGTACAAGAAGCAAGTAATAACCCTTTAATTACTAATTTTAGCACATCATTTGAGATGATGGACACCTTTTCACGTTTTGTTTATTTCAATTATTAACAGGTGTCTTGTTGACTCTTGAATTCATAAATGCATTTATAATTAGTTTCTACATTTATGGAATTTATTTAAAAAATATATATATTTATTAGGATCACCATTACTCTTCCTGGGGTCCAGACAGTGTTAAAACAGTTACATCACAACAAAATACACCAACAGCCTACATCATAAATAAATAAATACATCATATATTACATTATTGCTCTAATATTACAAATGTACTATATAAAATCTACAATACCAAAACATTCCTGTGTGTGTGTGTGTATGTGTGTGTGTGTTTGTATGTGTGTGTGTCTTCTCACAGTCTGCATTGTACCTTGAGGTGTTGTTTTATCTGTTATTTAAATCTGATTTTACTGCTCGCTTGAGTTACTTGATGTGGAAGAATTCCATGTAGTCATGGCTTTCTCAGAGTCTGTTCTGAACTTCGGGACTGTAAAGAGACCCCTAGTGGCATGTTTTGTGGGGTATGTACAGTATGGGTGTCTGAGCTGTGTGTTAGCTGCTTGAACAGACAGTTCGGTGTTTTCAACACGTCAGTACCTCTTACAATGACAAGTAGTGATGCAGTCAATCTACTTTGAGCCAGGAGAGATTGGCATGCATATGTGCTTGATATTAGCCCTCTGTGTACATTTAAGGGCCAGCCGTTCTGCTCTGTTCTGGGACAACTTTAATTTGCCTATGTCTTTCTTTGCAGCACTTTCAGGTGTGATAAAACTAAGGCTTGTAGACCTGTAGGCTTTTAGATTTTTTTATATGTATTTGGGACTAGCTTATTACTTTCCACCCATTCTAAAATTAACTGCAGCGACTTCACTTGCTGTGGTAGCTGCCATATATAATTGTGAGTCATCAGTCACACAGGCTTTGTGTTTGTGTGTGTGTGTGTGTGTGTCTGTCTCCTCACAATCTGCGTTGTGCTGTGAGGTGTTTTTTTTCTTCTTCTGTTCTTTACTATAACTGTGAGGAATGTGGGGACAGTAACAGGGGACGTGAATTTCATTTAGTTTTCTTTATGCTAAATGTAACAGTAAAAGCACCTTGTCCTACCATCACATCAGTGAATGGCTCTGACAACTCACTGGAGGTGACATGGGGGATCAGCAAGTTGCACACTAGATGTCGGGTCCGTTACCGAATGGCCACTGACAAATGGACTGAGGTATTGACTTCATTCTCTTCTGCTCTAACCTCACTACTCAAATGGACTCAGGTATTGACTTCATTCTCTTCTGCTCTAACCTCAATACCCAAATGGACTCCGGTATTGACTTCATTCTCTTCTGCTCTCACCTCACTTTCCAGAAATCTTCAAGTCTCTGACAGTGCACTTGTTGTTATATGATGCATATTTTAATCCAATGTTACATTTATTTGGGTAGTTAAAGCCTGATCCCAGACTACGTCCAAAATAGCACCCTATTCCCTATATGGTGCACTTCTTTAACTAGGGCCCATATGGCTCTTTTCAAATGAAGTGCACCATGTAGGGAATAGGGTGCCTTTTGGGACAGAGACTCAGTGTTATACTGCCATCTCTCACACCAGATCCCAGCCTATGTTCTTGTGGAAAGTGCTGAAAAAGCAGTCTACAGGATTGAAGGCCTCAAGCCTTTCAGCAGCTACATCATTGCCGTTTCCTGTATTTTGTCATTTGGTCACTGGAGTGACTGGAGCATGGAGACAACTGGGACAACACTGGAAAGTGGTAATAAAATTAATGATAAATCCAAGTCATTCCTTACACATGCTTCAACATTTCAAAACCTTACTGAGACTGTCAACTACCCTGGATAGCTACATTGTGGGAAATATACTTTATGGAATCAGCAAGTATGTTAGTTCAGTGGTGTGTGACAAAGCTACATTTGAAAACAACATATGGATGCCGGAATAAGATGTTGTGTGCAGGAGGGCTCCTGATACTGCCACATCATGCTAGGTCTTATTTTTGTGTTTTCACAGCACCCTCTAGACCGCCAGATATCTGTTATCATATGGAGACGGTGAACAAACAAGGACCTCATCACCTTATGCTTATGTGGAAGGTAATTTGAGTTTAAAACATTGTTCTTCGGGTTTATCCTCAACTTTGATCTTGCCGTCAAAATCTATACTCAAGATTTGATAAAAGTCCGCATCATGATCCGATCTGAGGACTTATCTGATTGACCTTTCAGTCATGTACAGCTGAAGTCAGAAGTTTACATACATCTTAGCCAAATACATTTAGTCAGTTTTCACAATTCCTGACATTTAATCCTAGTAAAAATTCCCTGTCTTAGGTCTGCATGTATAAACTTACGACTTCAACTGTATGTATAGTGGTGTCCGAAATGATTGACATCCTTGATAATGATGAGCAAAAACTGGAGGTTTGCTGTTTTAAGGTTTATATTTATGTATGTATGTATGTATGTATGTACAGTACAAGTCAAAAGTTTGGACACACCTAGTCCTTCAAGGGATCTTCTTTATTTTTACTATTTTCTACATTGTAGAATAATAGTGAAGACATCAAAACTATGAAATAACACATATGGAATCATGTAGTAACCCAAAAGAGTGTTGAACAAATCAAAATATATATTATATTTTAGATTCTTCAAATTAGCCACCCCTTGCCTTGATGACAGCTTTGTACACTTGGCATTCTCTCAACCAGCTTCACGAGGAATGCTTTTCCAACAGTCTTAAAGGAGTTCCCACATTTGCTGAGCACTTGTCGGCTGCTTTTTCTTCACTCTGCAGTCCAACTCATCCCAAACCATCTCACTTGGGTTGAGGTCGGGTGATTGTGGAGGCCAGTTCCTCTGATGCAGCCTCATCACTCTCTTTCTTGGTCAAATAGCCCTTACACAGCCTGGAGGTGTTGGGTCATTGTCCTGTAGAAAAACCAATGCTGAGACCCACTAAGCCCAAACCAGATGAGTTGGTGTATCTGGTTTGCACCCCAACACCATAACCATAACACCACCACCTCCATGCTTTACGGTGGGAAATACACATGCAGAGATCTTGGAGCCTGGAGGTGTGTTTTGAGTCATTGTCCTGTTGGAAAAACAAATGATAGTCCCACTAAGCGCAAACCAGATGGGATGGCGTATCACTGCAGAATGATGTGGAAGCCATGCTGGTTAAGTGTGCCTTGAATTCTAAATAAATCACAGACAGTGTCACCAGCAAAGCACCCCCACACCATCACCACTCCTCCTCCATGCCTCACGGTGGAACTACGCATACGGAGATTCTCCGTTCACGTACACTGCGTCTCACAAAGACATGGAGGTTGGAAGCAAAAATCTCAAATTTGGACTCATCAGACTAAAGGACAGATTTCCACTGGTCAAATGTCCATTGCTTGTGTTACTTGGCCCAAGCAAGTCTCTTCTTCTTATTGGTGTCCTAGCAGTGGTTTATTTGTAGCAATTTGACCATGAAGGCCTAATTCACAGTCACGCAGTCACAGTTGATGTTGAAATGTGTCTGTTACTTGAACTCTGAAGCATTTATTTGGGCTGCAATCTGAGGCTGGTAACTCTCATGAATTAATCCTCTGCAGCAGAGGTAACTTTGGGTCTTTATGAGAGCTTTGGGTCCTTATGAGAGTCAGTTTCATCATAGTGCTTGATGGTTTTTGTGACTGCACTTGAAGAAACTTTAAAAGTTCTTGAAATTTTCCAGATTGACTGATCTTCATGTCTTAAAGTAATGATAGACTGTCATTTCTCTTTGCTTATTTGAGCTGTTCTTACCATAATATGGACTTGGTCTTTTACCAAATAGGGCTATCTTCTGTATTCCACCCTTACCTTGTCACACCACTGATTGGCTGAAATGCATTTTTTTTTTTTTTAATTTCACCTTTATTTATCCAGGTAGGCAAGTTGAGAACAAGTTCTCATCTACAATTGCGACCTGGCCAAGATAAAGCAAAGCAGTTCGACACATACAACAACACAGAATTACACATGGAGTAAAACAAACATAGTCAATAATACAGTAGAAAAATAAGTCTATATACAATGTGAGCAAGTGAGGTGAGATGGGAGGTAAAGGCAAAAAAAGGCCATGGTGGCGAAGTAAATACAATATAGCAAGTAAAACACTGGAATGGTTGATTTGCAGTGGAAGAATGTGCAAAGTAGAGATATAAATAATGGGGTGCAAAGGAGCAAAATAAATAAGTAAATAAATCCAGTAAGGATAGAGAGGTAGTTGTTTGGGCTAAATTATAGATGGGCTATGTGCAGTAATATGTGAGCTGCTCTGACAGCTAGTGCTTAAAGCTAGTGAGGGAGATAAGTGTTTCCAGTTTCAGAGATTTTTGAAGTTCGTTCCAGTCATTGGCAGCAGAGAACTGGAAGGCGAGGCGTCCAAAGGAAGAATTGGTTTTGGGGGTGACCAGAGAGATATACCTGCTGGAGCGCATGCTACAGGTGGGTGCTGCTATGGTGACCAGCGAGCTGAGATAAGGGGGGACATTACCTAGCAGGGTCTTGTAGATGACCTGGAGCCAGTGGGTTTGGCTACGAGTATGAAGCGAGGGCCAGCCAACGAGAGTGTACAGGTCGCAGTGGTGGGTAGTATATGGGGCTTTTGTGACAAAACAGATGGCACTGTGATAGACCGCATCCAATTTATTGAGTAGGGTATTGGAGGCTATTTTGTAAATGACATCACCGAAGTCGAGGATTGGTAGGATGGACAGTTTTACAAGGGTATGTTTGGCAGCATGAGTGAAGGATGCTTTGTTGCGAAATAGGAAGCCAATTCTAGATTTAACTTTGGATTGGAGAGGTTTGACGTGAGTCTGGAAGGAAAATTAAGGAAAGACATTTCACAAATTAACCTTTAACAAGGAACACCTGTTAATTGAAATACATTCCAGGTGACTACCTCATGAAGCTGGTTGAGAGAATGCCACGTGTGTAACGCTGTCATCAAGGCAAATGGTGGCTACTTTGAAGAATCTCAAATATAAAATATGTTTTGATTTGTTTAACACTTTTTTGGTTACTACATGATTCCATGTGTTATTTCATAGTTTTGATGTCTTAACTATTATTCCACAATGCAGAAAATAGTAAAAATAAAGAAAAACCCTTAAAGGAGTAGGTGTGTCCAAACTTTTGACTGGTGCTGTATGTGTATTTTTAAAAAAAAAAGTATTTCAGTGCAGGTACATACATTATCCAATCAATAGATATATTCTTAAATCTGAATAGGCCATTTGACTTTTAAAAATGTATTTGTTTTTGTATTTCAGGCCCTTGATGTTTATGATGCTCACGGACATATTCTTGGGTACCAAGTGAGCTACACACAAACAAAGCACCCCTTTCTGAGTGTGACCACTAACACCACAGATCTGAAGGTGGTCCTTGTGGTGACCGAGGATGAGTTGGAGGTCACAGTTATGGCATACAACAGCGCTGGTGGATCTCCTTACTCTCATCTAAAGATTGACCTGAGTCTTCATCAGAGTGAGTTAAATGTCTATTTCCATGAATAGATAGTGATTACAGAGGTGTTTGACTTTTTTATTTTAAGGGGTGATAATCTCAACACCCAGATCCAAATCTCTGCGCTAGTCGAATAACCGCTTGTCACGAGGCTAAATGCGTGGTAAATGGTAATGTAATGTACTTCTGAGAAAATGAGGTAGAAGTCTCTAATCTTAACAACCATCTGGTTGATTAGACTCCTCCACCCCTGGCAAAATTGTGCAATATCCTTTTTGTGTCAATATCACCAATTTCTGTAGAAGCCTGAGATGGAAGTGAGAAATGGCAGATGCATAAGCCCTCGGTCTCCAGCCTTTAAGTCAAATGATTTCCAGCGATGTTATGTATTTTTCTAGATTGCCCTTGAACTATTCATTCAAAAATCAAAACTGTTTAGTTAGACATTCAACATAGGTATTTTACATTACTGACATAAATTACAGTAGTCCCTGAAGGGGCAAGGCTTTTCACCTTGTGTAATTGATCAGATATTAGGTCAATTAACTTATTAAACAGCGGATGTTGGTGTTAGCTCTACCCTCAGTGAGAAGACTTTGGGTGAATTCTGAAGATGATAGGCTAGTGCTTCATTGGGATGTGGGACACATATCCCTGCCAGTTAGTGAGGTTGCCAATGAGTGGGCCACTGATGCTGCACATCCCACATCCAGTCACTGGAAACGAGTGAATGGCTCCACCAGATCAACAGTCTTGAAAGGTAAATGCATGGGCATGCACGGTGATGAAGTAGACAAAGCATTGATACCACGTATCACAGTTCAATCGCAATAAGACATGTTGACTGTGAAAATGCATGCACCTCTGTTTCAGACCATCTTCAGCCTGGGACAACATACAGAATCAATGTTTACCCCATATCAAATCAACTGTGTGGGCCACCCAAGTAAATCTTTGCCAACCTAGAGTATGGAAGTAAGTAGGGCTAATGTTAAAGTCATAAGATTTATTCACTTATTGTTTATGTGAAATGGGGTTCCTACTATTCCTAGAATATCGCACAGGTGGCTGGTGGCACCTTTATTGGGGAGGACAGCCGCAGAAGAATGGTTGGAACGGAATGAATGGAAGAGTATCAAACACATGGTTTCCAGGTATTTGATCCCATTCCATTCACTTCTTTCCAGCCTATATTATGAGATGTCCTCCCCTCACGAGCCTCCAATGCTATGTTGCTTCAGTGCTTTTAGGTGCAGTCGGAATGCACGTTGTATATGTGACTAAAAACACAGTGACTGTACAGTGGGAGTGGCAGAGAAAGGAGGTTCACCCCAAGGTTCTCAGATACAGAGTGATACTGCGCCTGGGGGAGATACAGGTTGAATGTGAGAGCATTTCCTCTATTTACATATTAGTCCAGGCAATTTGTGATTTAAAAAAAAACAACCTTTTCATTAAACATGAAAATTGCTACACTTTACACTTTACTATACAGTTTGAATTTATATATTTGAGGGATTTTGCATGAATGTTTGATCTCAAGTTAAGATTTGGTCCTATGTGATAAAGTCATTGTTTTGTCCCTGGGTTAACAATCACGGTCTTGAAACTATTGTTGATATACAGACAGATCAATTGCTATTCTATTCACCATCTCAGCTATCCCTGTCTGGACAGAGGTATGGCAGCACACATTCTTCAAACTCCGCACAAACACAGGCTATTCTGTTAATTTACTGGCGGAGACTTCTAATGACAACATTTCAAGAGAAATTATTCAGATTAAAACACATATTTTTGGTAAGTATTTCTTTAAGTACAGTATTGTTGAGAACATACACTGCCGTTCAAAAGTTTGGGGTCACTTAAACATGTCCTTGTTTTTGATAGAACATTTTTTTGTCCATTAAAATAACAGGTGTAGACCTTGTTAATGTTGTAAATGCCTATTGTACACGGCTGATTTTTAATGGAATATCTACATAGGCCCATTATCAGCAACCATCACTCCTGTGTTCCAATGGCACGTTGAGTTAGCTAATCCAAATTTAGAATTTTAAAAGACTAATTGATCATTAGAAAACCCTTTTGCAATTATGTTAGCACACCTGAAAACTGTTATTCTGATTAAAGAAGCAATAAAACTGGCCTTCTTTAAACTAGTTGAGTATCTGGAGCATCAGCAATTGTGGGTTCGATTACAGGCTCAAAATTGCCAGAAACAAAGAACTTTCTTCTGAAACTTGTCAGTCTATTCTTGTTCTGAGAAATGAAGGCTATTCCATGCGAGAAATTGCCAACAAACTGAAGATCTCGTACAACAGTGTACTACTCCCTTCACTGAACAGCGCACACTGGCTCTAACCAGAATAGAAAGAGGAGTGGTAGGCCCAGTGCACAACTGAGCAAGAGGACAAGTACATTGGAATGTCTAGTTTGAGAAACAGACGCTTCACAAGTCCTCAACTGGCAGCTTCATTAAATAGTACTCGCAAAACACTAGTCTCAACGTCAACAGTGTGAAGAGGCGACGCCGGGATGCTGGCCTTCTAGGCAGAGTTTTGCGGTTAGCATTTAATGAAGCTTTCAGAAGAAAGTTCTTTGTTTCTGTCAGGACCCAGTTACGAACCTGGGTCTCTGGAGTGAGAAACAGTCACTTAACCAACTGAGCCACGAATAGTCAGCAGAACCCAGAAGATGAGGCAGACACAGCAGTACTTAAGACGGTGTATTTAATAAAGTAAAAAGTCCATAAATACAAAAATGGCAAATCCAAAAGGTGGTAGGAATAGCACAAAAAAGCCTCAAGAGACACTCAAAAACAAAAAACAGAATTCCACAAGAGCATCCACCGGAATCGACAAGAAAACACAGAACACTAGGGCTGGGTGCTAACATACAAACACAGAGCACAGAACTGAGGGAAACTAAGGGTTTAAATACAATCAGGGGAAAACGAGGTACAGGTGCAAATAATAATGGGGAACAAGGGAAAAAACATAAGGTCAAAAAGCACAATGGGGGCATCTAGTGACCAAAACCCGGAACAACCCTGGCCAAATCCTGACAGAATCCCCCCCCTAGGAACGGCTCCTGACGTTCCTACCAGCTCTCTCAGGGTGGAGGGCCCTGAACTGACGAATGAGGTCAGGATCCAGGATGTCTTTGGCAGGAACCCAGGAGCGCTCCTCGGGACCGTAGCCTTCCCAGTCCACCAGATACTGCCAGGACCGCTGCACCCGGCGGGAATCCAGTATCCGATGGACGGTATAAGCCGGCTGGCCTCCAATGACACGAGGCGGAGGGGGAGGTCTGTCTGCCGGGACAAGGGGAGAAAAACAACAGGTTTTAACAATGAAATGTGAAATGTGGGATTAATCTTAAGGGATCTGGGTAAGTGTAGGCGATAAGAAACTGGGTTAACTCTCCTGGCAACCTTGAAGGGACCGATGTATTTTTGGGACAGCTTGCGAGACTCCACCCGTAGAGGTAAGTCTCTTGTGGAGAGCCAGACTCTCTGGCCGGGGCGCAGGGTAGGCCCGGGACGGCGACGTCTGTTGGCTTGTTGTTGGTACCTCTGTGAGGAACGCATAAGATTAAGACGGGTCTTCCTCCACATAAGCCGACAGCGTCTGACGAACTTCAAGGCTGAAGGCACTCTGACTTCTGCCTCCTGGTCCGGGAACAATGGAGGAGCATAGCCAAACTGACACTCGTGCGGGGACATACCAGTGGAGGAGGAGCGCAAGGTGTTGTGCGCGTATTCGGCCCAAACAATAAAGGATGACCATGTGGACGGGTTGTCACGAGTCATACATCGGAGGGTGGTTTCCAGCTCTTGATTCATCCTCTCTGTTTGGCCGTTGGACTCCGGATGGTACCCTGAAGATAGACTGGCAGAAGCCCCCATGAGTTGGCAGAAGGCCTTCCAAAACCTTGAGGCGAACTGGGGACCTCTGTCAGAAACCATATCTTGAGGAATGCCGAAGACTCGGAACACATGATTAATTACCAACTCAGCCGTTTCCTTGGCAGAAGGTAACTTAGTCAGAGGGACGAACCTGGCCGCCTTTGAAAACCTGTCGATTATGACTAGGATAGTAGTATTGCCATGGGATGGAGGAAGTCCAGTAATAAAGTCCAATGAGATATGGGACCAGGGTCTGTGGGGAACAGGTAAAGGGTGAAGGAGTCCTTGAGGGCGGAGGTGAGAAGATTTGCCCTGGCAGCACACGGGACAGGCATTGACGAAAGTGGCAACGTCTTCTCTTATGGTAGGCCACCAGAACTTACGCTGGATGAACTCCAAGGTGCGACCTACGCCCGGATGACAGGTGAGGCGAGAGGAGTGCCCCCACAGAAGGACCTGAGTCCTCACTGCCTTGGGGACAAACAACCGATTGGCAGGACCTCCTTTCGGGTCCGGTTCGCTAGCTTGAGCACGTCTCACGGTATCCTCAACTTGCCACGAGATCGGAGCCACAATCTTAGCAGCAGGAAGGACAGGCATGTCCGTGTCATCTCGAATGGCAGGAGCGTAGACTCGGGACAGGGCATCCGGTTTGAGATTCTTCGACCCGGGCCGATAGGTGAGGATAAACTGGAATCGATTGAAGAAAAGAGACCATCTAGCTTGTCTAGAGTTCAACCGCTTCGCCTGCTGGATATACTCCAGATTTTTGTGGTCCGTAAGCACTTGAAACGGGTGAGAAGCCCCCTCGAGCCAGTGTCTCCATTCCTTCAATGCCATCTTAACCGCTAGGAGTTCACGATCCCCCACATCGTAGTTCCTCTCAGTCGGGGTAAGCCGGTGTGAGAAGAAAGCGCACGGATGAAGCTTCTTGTCTTCACCCCTCTGAGACAGGACAGCTCCAACACCAACCTCTGATGCGTCTACCTCCACCACAAATGGTTCATCCGTAGTCGGTAGTATCAGGATGGGAGCAGAGAGAACGCGCTGCTTGAGTCCTTGGAAGGCCGTCTCAGCTTCTCTTCCCCACAAAAACCTTGCATTGCCACCCTTGGTTAAAGCTGAGAGAGGGGCTGCCACCAAGCTGAAGTTCTTGATGAACTTGCGGTAGAAGTTTGTGAAGCCCAGGAAACGCTGAACTTCCTTAACGGATTTGGGGGTGGGCCAATCCGCTACCGCCCCTACCTTCCTGGGGTCCATTTGGACTCGACCGGGTTCCACTACAAATCCCAGGAATTGTACTCGGGATGAATGGAATTCACATTTTTCCGGCTTAACGTACAGATGGCTGTCCAGGAGGCGTTTGAGTACTTGTCTGACATGCTTAGTGTGTTCTTGAAGGGAGCTCGAAAAGATGAGGATGTCATCCAAGTAAACAAACACAAATATGTTAAGCATATCCCTAAGCACATCGTTTATGAGCGCTTGGAACACCGCTGGGGCGTTGGTCAGGCCGAAGGGCATCACCAAGTATTCATAGTGACCAGTAGGCGTGTTGAAAGCGGTCTTCCACTCGTCACCAGGTCTGATCCGCACAAGATGGTATGCGTTCCGCAGGTCAAGCTTAGTGAAAACAACTGCTTCCTGGAGCAGCTCGAAGGCTGTGGCCATAAGGGGTAGCGGGTAACGGTTACGGACGGTTATGGCATTAAGTCCCCGGTAGTCGATGCAAGGACGTAATCCACCGTCTTTCTTGGCCACAAAGAAAAACCCTACTCCCGCCGGGGAGGTGGATGGACGCATGAGGCCTGCTTCCAGAGCGTCCTTGATGTAGGTATCCATAGCAGCTCGTTCGGGTGGAGATAAGGAAAAGATCCGACCCCTGGGGGGGCAAGTGCCCGGAAACAGGTCGATGGGGCAATCGTAAGGTCTATGGGGTGGTAGCATGGTGGCCCTCTGTTTGCTAAACACCAGTTTGAGGTCATGGTAACACTCGGGAACTCGGGTCAGGTCGATGGATTCTAAAGACTCGGGAGTAGAACTCGGGGAATTCTGGAAAATACAAGTAGCTTGGCACGTAGGACCCCACTGCTTGATAGTGCCCACAGACCAGTCGATGTGAGGGTTATGGCTGTGAAGCCAGGGGTATCCAAGGACGAGAGGGAACTCGGAACAGGAGATCAAATGAAAGTTCATCAATTCCTGGTGTTGTGAAACTGAAAGTCGCAAGGAGGTAGTGACATGAGTGACAAGTCCAGATCCCAAAGGGCTTCCATCCAATTTATTGACCCTCATGGGTTCACTTAGAAGTTCAGAGGGAACGCCATTCTCCTTCGCCCAGACACCATCCATGAAGTTACCTGCGGCTCCAGAGTCTACCAAGGCTTGAAGGTGAAGCTTGTGGTTGTCCCAGGAGAGGGTGACTGGAATGAGCAGACGGGAGTTGGACGGATGGGAGGAGGTTATGTTTCCCGTTACAGTTCCCCCCGGTCTGTACGGGACAGAGCGTTTCCCTGGAGCCCGGGACACGTGGAACGGAAATGGCCCGGTTTGCCGCAATATAGACAGCGTCGCTCCCTCATCCGGCGGTCTCTCTCAGCCTGGGAGATGCGTCCAATCTGCATGGGTTCCGATGGAGCCAGCGAGGATAAAGGTGGGGACTCGGAGCTGGGACTGATAGGGGCTAGAGGTCTACGGTTGAGTTCTCTCTCTCTCAGACGCTGGTCAATGCGTGAGGCCAACTTGATCAGGGACTCGAGATTGTCCGGTGGTTCCCGAGTGGCCAGTTCATCTTGGATAGTGTCGGAAAGGCCTTTCAGAAAGCACACCGTGAGCGCCTTGTTGTTCCAGCCACTTGCTGCTGCCACCGTGCGGAACTGGATGGCATAGTCCGTCACGCTGCGCCAACCTTGGTGGAGAGTCAGGAGCTGTTTGGCTGAGTCAGAACCACTGCTTGGGCCTTGAAACACTCGTTTGAATTCCTCAGCAAAGGCAGAGTAGCTGGCACAGCAGGAACTATGGGCATCCCACACAGCAGTAGCCCAGGCCAGGGCTTTTTCCGACAGCAGGGTGATGATATAAGCGATCTTAGACCGGTCGGTGGGAAACGACGAGGGTTGTAGCTCAAAGGAGAGAGAACATTGGGTGAGAAACCCTTTACAAGCACTTGGATCACCTGAGAACCGTTGGGGAGGTGGAAGATGAGGTTCAGCCAGGGGGTTAACTGCCATGGGTACGTGAATCTGAGGTACTGGGACGGGAACTGTTGCCGGGGTAAGACGATCAGATATTTGCTTAATGGAAGTCAGCATCTCCGACAGAAGATGAGAATGTCTAGCCATTAAGGCCTCTTGCTGAACCAGGGCGGCTTCGTGGCGTTGGACAGTCTCCTGGTGGTGGGACAGCATGGCAAAAAGGTCCTGGGAACTGGCTGCCTCTGGGTTCATTTTTGGCTCTGTGTTTCTGTCAGGACCCGGTTACGAACCTGGGTCTCCGGAGTGAGAAACAGTCACTTAACCAACTGAGCCACGAATAGTCAGCAGAACCCAGAAGATGAGGCAGACACAGCAGTACTTAAGACGGTGTATTTAATAAAGTAAAAAGGAGAAGTCCATAAATACAAAAATGGCAAATCCAAAAGGTGGTAGGAATAGCACAAAAAAGCCTCAAGAGACACTCAAAAACAAAAAACAGAATTCCACAAGAGCATCCACCGGAATCGACAAGAAAACACAGAACACTAGGGCTGGGTGCTAACATACAAACACAGAGCACAGAACTGAGGGAAACTAAGGGTTTAAATACAATCAGGGGAAACGAGGTACAGGTGCAAATAATAATGGGGAACAAGGGAAAAAACATAAGGTCAAAAAGCACAATGGGGGCATCTAGTGACCAAAACCCGGAACAACCCTGGCCAAATCCTGACAGTTTCTGGCAATTTTGAGCCTGTAATCGAACCCACAATTGCTGATGCTCCAGATACTCAACTAGTTTAAAGGCCAGTTTTAGTGCTTCTTTAATCAGAATAACAATTTTCAGCTGTGCTAACATAATTGAAAAAGGGTTTTGTAATGATCAATTAGCCTTTTAAAATGATAAACTAAATGAGCCTCTCTCGGAAATTTCTAAGTGACCCCAAACTTATTAATGGTAGTGTATTTGGTTAGTCAGAAAGCCTTACAGTATTAAGATGGTAGTGTATAATATCATTAGAATTGGGCAATTCTAAATTATGCCATCTACCTACAGGCTTGATTCTGTCCAAAGCTGCTTGCTTGTACATTGGTGTATTTTATTGCATATCTCATTATAATGTTGGTAGAATATTAAATACAAGGTTATTTTGTCCACATTGGTTTTGATTGACAAAATAAACATAAGTCTGAATATATGAAACTTGTTCCATTTTCAGAACATAATGAAATAATGTTCACCTTCTGTCTAATCGTCCTGCTTACTCTTGGCCTTGGAGTTTTCTTGATCTTATCCAGAACTGTGTAAGTCATACATTTTTGTATTTTTCTTCATAATTAAAACCTACACATTGCTTTTACTTTTCTCATTGCTTATGTGTACTTAGCTTCATCAGTATCTTAACATAAGGCTCAAGGCTCTTTGTCATTAATGATCAGGGATGATCCTTGTTTTTTCCTGTTGCTCTCTGTGATATGTGAATAGGCCTTATCTGACTGTCCTTTGGCTTATGTGTATGCAGCTGTAGGATCTTAATTTGATCAGTATTGTCGTAGCAAACTAATCATGCAGCAACAGGATTTGAACATTTAGTCCATAATGTTGCTTGATCAATGGTTAGGCTATTAGCTGGACAAAATAGGCAACTGTTCATGAAAAGTGTAATACTGTTAATATAACCTTGTGTTAGTGAGGGTTTTCAGTGAATTTATGTAAATCATGAAGCTCATCTGCATTTACTGCCGCGCAGTAAAATTATCTGCACTAAAAGTGTTATCAAATTAAGATCCAACATCTGTATATGAATGACGTGATGGCCAATCAGATAATGCCAATACGCATATCACCGAGAGTAATAGAAAAAAATGGCACTCTAATGCATGTTTTTTTTCCCTTCTTATTTTCAGCTTGTCTCTGTATATTTGCTGTGTTTGTTTTTGTATGTATTTGGCTTTTTTATGCTGCACAATACTTTTCTTTCGGGGGACAATCAAGACACACTTCCGTTCAAAATTTGGGGTCACTTAGAAATGTCCTAGTTTTTTAAAGAAAAGCACATTTGTTGTTCATTAACATAACATCAAATTGATCAGAAATAATGTAGACATTGTTAATATTGTCAATGACTATTGTAGCTGGAAATTGCTTTTTTTTAATGGAATATCTACTGTATATAGGTCCATTGTCAGCAACCACCACTCCTGTGTTCCAATGGCATGTTGTGTTAGCTAATACAAGTTTATTATTTTAAAAGGCTAATTGATCATTAGCAAACCCTTTTGCAATTATGTTAGCACAGCTGAAATCTGTTATTCTGAGTAAAGAAGCAATACAACTGGCCCTCTTTAGACTAGTTGAGTATCTGGATGGAGCATCAGCATTTGTGGGTTTGATTAGAGGTTAAAAATGGCCAGAAACAAAGTCAGGATGTGGCCCAGAAGTTAATTGACAGCATGCCAGGGCAGATTGCAGAGGTCTTGAAAAAGAAGGGTCAACACTGCAAATATTGACTCTTTGCATCAACTTCATGTAATTGTCAATAAAAGCCTTTGACACTTATGAAATGCTTGTAATTATACTTCAGTATTCCATAGTAACATCTGACAAAAATATCTAGACACTGAAGCAGCAAACTATGTGAAAATTAATATTTGTGTCATTCTCAAAACTTTTTGCCACGACTGTATATTGAGTGGAATTGAATAAACAATAAAGTTGAAGAACTGTGTCATGTCGAAGGTTAAGGGCTTTTCTCTATAATTCCACACTGCATATTTAGTTTAAACACATTGTGCATATTATTATTGTGTTCTTTTCTCTGCAGCTACAAAACATATTTATTTCCAAATATTGCTAACCCTGGGGCCAGTGTTGTTGGACGATGGCTTTTGGAGTCACACCATGAGGTCATTTTCATGGCCATGCACAGTTGCATCCACCATTTGGGACACGCACAACATGTCGGAAATTGTTGTGTACAAAGAGAGAGTGTTGTGTTAGTTAAGCTCCTTAAAACCCTAGACCACAGTCTAATGTGTATAATGTACATTTTCCCCAACAGAAAAACCGTGTGAAGAATGTACTGAAGCTGGAGGAGTTCTTAGTCACTGATCTCTCAGGGGAAAATGGCTATGTTGAGCTGGGGCAAGAAAGGCCACCTGTGAGAGAGGACGGGATTTTTAACCCTGGTTCATCTCACAGTACCCTCAATATAAAACATATTTTTATTCCGCAAAATACAGAATACATTGAAAATACTCCTAAAAGTAACAGAGAGAACAGGGATTCCTCCCTGATGTTTAACAATGTTGCCCACATAGAGAATGGCCAGGGTATACATGTAGAAAATTGCCATGGTAGCTTACTTCCAGAAAGCACCCAAATACAGTGCAATTTTGACTATATAAAGAACAAGCATACTCTTGAAAAATAGCATTTTTAGAGAACACCCCAAGCAATGTTGAGTAAATTGAAAACACTTTTTCTCAGCAATAAAATGCTCAATATGGATCGTCTTCAATTAATGCCGTTTTAACATTCTCAATAAACAAACCTAGATTTGACATTTTAAGTGCTACTGTTCTTCATAATGTTACAGGCTTTGTTTTTTCCACTTATGTTTTGAGGTGGGACTTCAGCAGGTATAGCTCGTTAGCACATAGGGCGCACCGATTGGTGTCACCTCGTTAGTCAGTATGTGTTAAACCTGTGCCGACCTAGTGCTCTTGAGAGATGTGGAGGGTTAACACTTATTCGGCGCTCCTTCTTTTTGATTTCTAGGCATACAGTCCTTTATCTGATCATTCCTGTTTTCATTTTGCTCCACTTTTTGGTTTGCTTCCTGTATAAGTTTGGTGGGTTTTTTTTTGCCTCTTCTCTTTTTTGCAAATTTAGTGGGCTCTTGTGGTGGATGTCTTTAAGGTTCCACGTGTTGTTACTTGTCAACTTTCAGTGGGCACCCCCACGTCTTTCAGAACTCCCCCTAAAACCCCACTTGTTTCATTTTGGTTGTTGTCAGTGACTGTTCAGTTCCCCCTTTTGTTTGAGCGACATTTTAGGTTTTCTTGCCGGGGAACTTAATTAGCAATGTATACAGTATTTGTTCTGCTGTAAAATATATTGCACATATATTTTTACATTTTATATTAAACTTCAACCCTATCCCATGTCATTTTATGGGTTAACTATATGGGTAAACAATGAGAATGATTCATATATTGTATGTCCTTTTTTGTATGTAGTACTCTCTTTATGTATTATGGGGAGTTTAATTCAATTTAAATACAGTGCCTTGCGAAAGTATTCGGCCCCCTTGAACTTTGCGACCTTTTGCCACATTTCAGGCTTCAAACAAAGATATAAAACTGTATTTTTTTGTGAAGAATCAACAACAAGTGGGACACAATCATGAAGTGGAACGACATTTATTGGATATTTCAAACTTTTTTAACAAATCAAAGACTGAAAAATTGGGCGTGCAAAATTATTCAGCCCCTTTACTTTCAGTGCAGCAAACTCTCTCCAGAAGTTCAGTGAGGATCTCTGAATGATCCAATGTTGACCTAAAGGACTAATGATGATAAATACAATCCACCTGTGTGTAATCAAGTCTCCGTATAAATGCACCTGCACTGTGATAGTCTCAGAGGTCCGTTAAAAGCGCAGAGAGCATCATGAAGAACAAGGAACACACCAGGCAGGTCCGCGATACTGTTGTGAAGAAGTTTAAAGCCGGATTTGGATACAAAAAGATTTCCCAAGCTTTAAACATCCCAAGGAGCACTGTGCAAGCAATAATATTGAAATGGAAGGTGTATCAGACCACTGCAAATCTACCAAGACCTGGCCGTCCCTCTAAACTTTCAGCTCATACAAGGAGAAGACTGATCAGAGATGCAGCCAAGAGGCCCATGATCACTCTGGATGAACTGCAGATATCTAAAGCTGAGGTGGGAGACTCTGTCCATAGGACAACAATCAGTCGTATATTGCACAAATCTGGCCTTTATGGAAGAGTGGCAAGAAGAAAGCCATTTCTTAAAGATATCCATAAAAAGTGTTGTTTAAAGTTTGCCACAAGCCACCTGGGAGACACACCAAACATGTGGAAGAAGGTGCTCTGGTCAGATGAAACCAAAATTGAACTTTTTGGCAACAATGCAAAACGTTATGTTTGGCGTAAAAGCAACACAGCTCATCACCCTGAACACACCATACCCACTGTCAAACATGGTGGTGGCAGCATCATGGTTTGGGCCTGCTTTTCTTCAGCAGGGACAGAGAAGATGGTTAAAATTGATGGGAAGATGGATGGAGCCAAATACAGGACCATTCTGGAAGAAAACCTGATGGTGTCTGCAAAAGACCTGAGACTGGGACGGAGATTTGTCTTCCAACAAGACAATGATCCAAAACATAAAGCAAAATCTACAATGGAATGGTTCAAAAATAAACATATCCAGGTGTTAGAATGGCCAAGTCAAAGTCCAGACCTGAATCCAATCGAGAATCTGTGGAAAGAACTGAAAACTGCTGTTCACAAATGCTCTCCATCCAACCTCACTGAGCTCGAGCTGTTTTGCAAGGAGGAATGGGAAAAAATTTCAGTCTCTCGATGTGCAAAACTGATAGAGACATACCCCAAGTGACTTACAGCTGTAATCGCAGCAAAAGGTGGCGCTACAAAGTATTAACTTAAGGGGGCTGAATAATTTTGCATGCCCAAATTTTCAGTTTTTGATTTGTTAAAAAAGTTTAAAATATTCAATAAATGTCGTTCCACTTCATGATTGTGTCCCACTTGTTGTTGATTCTTTACAAAAAAATACAGTTTTATATCTTTATGTTTGAAGCCTGAAATGTGGCAAAAGGTCGCAAAGTTCAAGGGGGCTGAATACTTTCGCAAGACACTGTAGATATATAAATAATTACCTGAATTCAGCTTACCTGACTGACGGTATCCTTTACGAAAATAATATACTATGGAATCACTGATAGAGAAAATTATGAAGGGGAAAATACACTGAGAAGGGACAGTTAAAATATTTTATTAAATAGATGTAGCTGCAGCTCTTAAATAACTTGTCAGTAATTGTATTGCATAGTAATTTATATTACCTGTATAGAGGGCTTGAAGTTGACGTACGATGCCTCCTGGTGGTCATTCATTCCTTCAACGAAAACAGCCCAGTGGCTACCCAAAACTGTATGATAACAGTGCCTAACCCCAAACTGCACAATAACAGTGCCTAAACTAGTTGATTCATCACCACGGCCATTTTCAGTGTAGTATTTGGCTGCTCTAACAAGACAGGAAAGACAACGGGCAGAAATATGCTTACAGATTCCCTGCAATCCTAAAAATACCATTGTTGATACCAATGAGATGAGACTCAACAACTGTCAGAAAGGCGAAGGAACCTTTTGGCCCGTCAAATTAAATCAACTTTTATTGTCAAGACTTTAACCCAGACAGCTGCCAGTACAAGACCTACTATCATTTCATCACTGGTAAGTACAGTTGAAGTCGGAAGTTTAGCCTTAGCCAAATACATTTAAACACAGTTTTTTTTACAATTCCTGACATTTAATCTGAGTAAAAAATCCTTGTCTTAGGTCAGGTAGGATCACCACTTTATTTTAAGAATGTGAAATGTCAGAATAATAATAGTGAGAATGATATTTCAGCTTTTATTTCATCACATCCCCAGTGCGTCATTGGTTTACATACACTCAATTAGTATTTGGTAGCATTGCCGTTAAATTGTTTAACTTGGGTTAAACGTTTTGGGTAGCCTTCCACAAGCTTCCCACAATAAGTTGGGTGAGTTCTGGCCCATTCCTCCTGACAGAGCTGGTGTAACTGAGTCAGGTTTGTAGGCCTCCTTGCTCGCACCTGTTTTTTCAGTTCTACCCAAACATTTTCTATGGGATTGAGGTCAGGGAGATGGCCACTCCAATACCTTGACTTTGTTGTCCTTCAGCTATTTTGCCACAACTTTGGAAGTATGCTTGGAGTCATTGTCCATTTGGAAGACCCATTTGCGACCAAGCTTTAACTTACTGACTGATGTCTTGAGATGTTGCTTCAATATATCCACATAATTTTTCTTGCCTCATGATGCCATCTATTTTGTTAAGTGCACCAGTTCCTCTTGGAGCAAAGGACCCCCACAACATGATTCTGCCACCCCCGTGCTTCACGGTTGGGATGGGGTTATTTGGCTTGCAAGCCTCCCCTTTTCCTTCCAAACAGAACGATGGTCATTATGGCCAAACAGTTCTATTTTTGTTTCATCAGACCAGAGGACGTTTCTCCAAAAAGTACGATCTTTGTCCCCATGTGCAGTTGCAAACCGTAGTCTGGCTTTTTTTAATGGCGGTTTTGGAGCAGTGGCTTCTTCCTTGCTGAACGGCCTTTCAGGTTATGTCGATATAGGACTTATTTTACTGTGGATATAGATACTTTTGTACCCATTTCCTCCAGCATTTTCACAAGGTCCTTTGTGTTGTTCTGGGATTGATTTGCACTTTTCGCACCAAAGTACTTCAACTCTAGGAGACAGAATGTGTCGCCTTCCTGAATGGTATGACGACTGTGTGGTCCCATGGTGTTTATACTTGCATACTATTGTTTGTACAGATGAACGTGGTACCTTCAGGCGTTTGGAAATTGCTCCCAAGGATGAACCAGACTTGTGGAGGTCTAGAATTTTTTTCAGTGAATTATAAGTGAAATAATCTGTTTTAATGACTCCAACCTAAGTGTATGTAAACTTCCGACTGTATGAGTTAAGCTTGTCTTTGCTTCAAATGCACAATTTCAAGGGATCCATTGGAAATGCCCTTAAGGCAAATGGTCTAAGACACTGCATCTCAGTGCAAGAGGTGTCACTGCAGTACTTGGTTCGAATCCAGGCTGCATCAAATCCGGCTGCGATTGGGAGTCCCATAGGGAGGTGCACAATTGGCCCAGCGTCGTCCGGGTTGGCCGGGGTAGTCCGTCATTGTAAATAAGAGTTTGTTCTTAACTGACTAGTTAAATAAATAAAGGTTAAATGTAAAAAAATATATAAAAAATAATTAGGTTTGATAGATTGAATCAGGTGTGTTAGTGCTGGCCTTCGAATAGAAGCCTGCACACCCAGCAGGGTTTGATGGCTCTGTATACTGTATCTAAGGACAGAAAACATTACAGAGATGTTGCTATATCCTCAGTTTTTCTCGCTAGGGACTGGAACTGGGGAATAGTTTAATAATGCCCTCCCACAAAGTTACCGTCCATATCCAGGGTAACAGTAGCCTACTCTCCCTCCTTTGACCGCTGGAAGTGCTAGCTAATCATTTCACCCTCTTCCATGGCTGTTAGGTAGCTAGCTAACTACAAATGCATTTGGAGTAAAAATGATAAATACATCAAGATAGCTAACTAACGTTAGCTAAAATGAAGTTAGCAAGCTGGTGAATTCACGTAGCTAGCTACTGTAGATATAGAGTATGTCAAGTTAGCTAACTAGCAAACATAAATTACATGTTAGCATTTGAGTTAGCCTGGGTCCTTAGAAAAACGAAATAATAGTCAAAGTTTCGGGTGGTAGCAAAACGCAGCAAGCCATGTAGCCATTCAGACTGATGCTTGGTGCGGTTGCTAAGCGATTTGTGACGCAACTGCAAGCACTAATTGACTGCCTGTACAATATGTATTTTTGACAACAGGGGTAATATTCTTTCATATGAACAATTTATAACATTGAATGAGTTTACAATACCTTTCAGAGAGTTTATTTCTGTGATCAAAGCCATTCCCAGTGGTTTAACTACACTAATGAAAACTCCCCTTAGTTTTGGTGATGATCACAGAGCTTATCCAGAAATCAGTTTGGAAGGCATGGGCTTACATGAGAAATCTTATTGTACAAATACACAAGGCACATTTTCCATTCACAGAAACAATTTACGCCTAGGGGAAACATTTTCCGGAACATGTTTATTCCTGACATTGTCTGGAAAAAAGCTTGCTTGATGCCTTATTGTATGTATATATATATATATATATATATATATACACACACACACACATTTAAGGAAGTGCACTTTAAAACTCTACATAAGATATATCCATGTAATTCTATGTTGTCCACATTTGTTGATATTTTCTGCTAAAAAGAAGGTGAACATCCGACTCACTTGTTCTATGAATGTAAATCTATGATAGATTTTTGGAAAAACCTTGCAGAATACTTATTTACCTTTTTGAACACTGTGTTTTTGACATGAAGAATATGTTACTATTGCAATGATAATAAGATCATTGAAATGATTGAATTTTTTTAAATTCTTGTTGCCAAATACTTTATACACAAACAAAAATGTCAGAATTCTATACCAAAATTACAAATATTTTTGATTGAATTTAATCATCTTGTCAAGACATCCATAGTGAATAACAAAAATAATATCTTCCTGAATCATAATGAGATTTTTTTTTCTGAGTGAATACAATTGCCCTGGAATTGTCATTTAAAAAAAAGTATTTTGTAAATGTTATTTCTGAGTCCAATCATGATAATGGTGCCGAAGGAGATGGCTGCTGTTTTGCTGATAAAACCACTAATTCCTATGATTAACAGTGTTAAAAAACTTATGTGAAAACAATATTTTTGTGAATAAAAAAAAAAAAGTTGTTTAAATTAGAAGGTTGGCAGCAACATGTGAAAATCATTGTGAAAATCTGTTGTAGCTCAAGTTGACGACACAACCCAATGCTCTCTCTCTCTGGGCTAGCTAGCAAATGTCGGTAGACACAATAATACCAAAGTCAATATCAGAATGTGAAGTAGCTACCTAACTGTAAAATCGCCTAAACAAACTGCACTATCAATTTAGGAGTCCATGTCACAGAGTTCAACTTGCAGTTCGCCTCTGCCCAGAGCATTGGATATAGTATGTTGCTATGGCAACAACGGCCCTTTCCCATATTTCCCCGACACAAAAAGCGCATTGCGAGATGGTACTCGAAAAACTGAGTTGAATAATTTGGTACACTGTTTAGATTTAAATATATATTTTGTAATGACCATATAAACGGATAGATGTGTTCCATACCATCTATTGGCTGATTTGGTGATGAAGTGCAGGTATTTTTTTCTAAGTGTTATGAAATGTGATAGTGTGTTATCTCCAGTGACGAGAACCATGTAGCTATGACATGTTCCTACACAATTTCCTAATTTCACAGACGGACCACTAAGAAGTTAAATCATGGGTAAGATTTTTATTTTACTCACTGATGGAACATAGGCTTTCACAAAATTGACTGGAGTTTACATTTTTTCTGGGGGTCGATTATCCCTTTAAAATGCCTACTTTTTCTTGACATACTTTTCTCCAATTAAAATACTGCAATGATGAAAAAGTATTCCATATAAAATTAGAGATTAGTCGTGTTCATATCTAAGGCATAGTGGAAATAAAATAAAAATCTACTTTTGATCACTTTATGACAATTTAAATGTCTTATATGTCATAATACCTTAGGCATTATAGTAAACACTACTTTGATTGGATGGAAAATCAGACATGAGAATGTTTTGATAATTCATTCATAGATTATTCTATTGTATTTCATTATAAATTACATTTAGTGGTGTAATCCATCCTGGAGAAGTGCCCTTCATTAGGTTTAAAGATTTGAGCTCATACCAATCCAATGTTTCACCAACTGATGTGCAATGGCCTGTCTTGGCGGCATGGTAAAGGTTGGCTTTGTTCCCTTGACAATGACATCTATAACCTGCATTACACAGACATAGCACTGAGTTAATACATTGTAACAATACAAGTTCACTGACATAGTTTACATGACTTCAATCACCTCTTATTACATTTAGGTGATGTTTTGTTTCTATCTAGGCCTATGTTATAACATGTAAATCACAGATTAGGAAAACTAGCATTTACCTGTTGCCGTGTAAACCAACGAGCCTCTTCAATTTCCTTTTCATCGACTTTGATGTCTGTTGACATGGCAACAGCCAGGCATCCAATCATTAGTGAGGAGGGCATTGGCCAGGACTGACATGACACATACTGAACAGGACCCACTTTGACCCCACTCTCCTCCTCCGTCTCTCTCCTTACTGCATCCTCAATGGCCTCACCTGCATAGAGAGATGTCACTGACATCTATCTGCACACTCCAAAATCAGACTAAATATTAAGTGTTTTGTTTAGTGTGTTGAGATAAACTACCTGGTTCAATGAATCCAGCAAGACATGAAAACATCCCAGCAGGAAAAGTCTTCTTTCTGCCCAATAAGCATTGGTTGCCATCTGGGTGAATGACCAACATGATCACCACAGGATCTGCATGCATAACACGACACATTACATAAGTCAGATCATTTTGACCTGATATTGAGGTTAGAACATTATAATAACGATTAAGAGAAAAAAACATGCAGAAGTTCAGTTTCAATTAACAAATTCAAAAACAAGAGGCTCTTTACCAACTCGTGGGTAACAAGTGTTGTGGATGCCTTGTCGGCTTCTGCAGTCTTTGTTGAAGCAGGTTCTCTTATAGCCTCCTTCCTCCACATTGGTGTTACTCCCACATGTTGGGCAGAAGCTGTATCGGTTGTGCCAAGCGAGGACAGAGCTGGCTTGAGCTATGATTCCTGAGGGGAAAAGGGATCATAATTTATTTTTTGGGGGGGTGGGTTACTCAGTCCACATTTTGTATGCTGTTTCAATAATATTTTGATGAAGAACCTCCCAGAGAAATACTCACCAGCCTCAGCCTCACTAAGTTTCAGCAGACCTGGCATGGGTGGTTTGAGGAAGAAGCTATTTGGATTGGTGAGTTGGAGATGATCCATGGGATTGTCATCAGTATTGAGAGCAAACCAAGCAGTGGGTTCATTCCCTTCTTTTGGAGGAGAGGATGAGGAGCTACTCTGCTTCTCTACTCCGAGGAAGATGACTGTTGTTCCAGATTTTTGAAGTAGTTCTTTATTAACCGAGCTTGCATCAAGTCTACACAGTTTTATACCTGGATGGGCTGTTTTGCTCTCCTCGGAAGCAGACACAAGAGGATTCAAGTTAAAGAACAAGATGAACACTGTGTCTGGAGAAGACTGTTTTGCTTCTAGCCACTTGCTGTCAGGCCTCTTTTCACTCATTCTGTTTAAAACTTCTCTGTTGAAGTAATTTTCATGCTCTTCCATTCTGTCGCTGGGTAGAATCCGTTGACATTTGTTCTCAGTCTTTGCCAATAACCTGGCAATATGTCGGTGTCCCCAGAATTTGGCAATGTCATAGGCAGTTTGAGCAGATTTATTGACTAAAAACTTATCACACCTTGAGGGAAAGAGAAGTGTGATCAGTACATCTATTTAGGGTGTTATCTTCATGTTTACACGGTTAATCATCTGTTATCAGGTAATTAACCTGAGGTGTATTCACTAGGAACCAAACGGAAGCAAACAGGACAAAATTGGGAGGGACATACCTGAATTAGTATAATAGAAACTCTTGTTTTCATTACAAAACTTTTTCCATTGGGAAACATTTTGCTATGGTGTGCACCTGCTGTTATTTATTTTATTTTAATTTTACCCCTTTTTCTCCCCAATTTCGTGGTATCCAATTGTTAGTAGCTACTATCTTGTCTCAACGCTACAACTCAGGAGAGACGAAGGTTGAAAGTCATGCGTCCTACACAACCCAACCAAGCCGCACTACTTCTTAACACAGCGCGCATCCAACCCGGAAGCCAGCCGCACCAATGTGTCGGAGGAAACACTGTGCACCTGGCAACCTTGGTTAGCACTGCTCCCGGCCTGCCACAGGGGTCGCTGGTGCGCAGTGAGACAAGGATATCCCTCCGGCCAAACCCTCCCTAACCCAGACGACGCTAGGCCAATTGTGCGTCGCCCCACGGACCTCCCGGTCACAGCCGGTTACGACAGAGCCTGGGTGCGAATCCAGAGTCTCTGGTGGCACAGCTGGCGCTGCAGTACAGCGCCCTTAACCACTGCACCACCCGGGAGGCCTCTTCCCTGCTGTTATTTTAACCACATAATTAGACATTTAAAGGCACACTCTCTAAGATGTGAATACTGAAAGTGGGCCACCATAAAAACAAACAAACAAATGCATCCCATGCCATTTTCAAATACAAAAATAACTTGATTTCTATGATATATCTGTAGTGTTCAAGATTGACATTCCATGAGCGCATCATTACTTGTTTGAAATATGATTTTATCCTAATAGACCTACAATCTCCTGTGACAACAAAAACATACACAATGGAGTAATAGTTCTCACTTACTTACTTAGAAAGTAATATTTAGACAATGTAAAACAGCTGTAATAATCTCATGTATCCATGTCATTTTTGTTCAGTATGTTTTGATATTTACCCATTTGAAAGTAGGTTGTCTACAATATCAGTGTGTCCATTCCTTGCAGCTAGCATCAACGCAGTCCAGCCATTCTCCCCACTTTCATTGACCAAAAAGCTGGAATGAGAGATCATCCCAGAGACTTTTGCCAGGTCTCCTCTGGAAGCATAATCCAGGAATCTCTCCAACAGCTCCTCTTTGGGACTCATCTGAATATTTGCCACTTGAGTGTGATAGTATACCTGTATGAATATGATAGAACATAGTTTATTTTATGTTGTGCTATGCTGTGTATGCACTGCCATGTGTTTAATATTCTGTGTTTTTATTGAGCTGCCTTCTTGGCCAGGTCTCCCTTGTAAAATAGGTATTCTGACCTCAATGTGACTTCCTGGATAAATAAAGGTTTAATTAAACAAATCTTTACTCATGTGTTTATGTGATATTCGGTTACTTGAGACTGAGATTGAATAAAAGAAGTGGGCCTACATCAATTTGCCTATGTCTAGCAATTTACTAACTGGGATTAATGCCGCGTTCATGGGCCAGTAACCGAAAGGTTGCTAGATCGAATCCTCGAGCTGACAAGTTAAAAATCTGTCATTCCACCCCTGAACAAAGCAGTTAACCCACTGTTCCCCGATAGGCCGTCATTGTAAATAAGAAGTTGTTCTTAACTGACTTGCTGCCACGTCGTGTATGTAGGTGGCAGGGAAGTCAGGCGCAGGAGAATCAAACTTGGTATAAATGGAGTATTTTAATAACTTAAAACAAACTCCAAAATCAAAGTCCATAATAAAATAAATGTGGGTACAAGAACCTGTCGCACACCAATCCATGAAACACGAACATAACAATAAACAATCTCTGACAGGGAGGAGAAACAGAGGGTTAAATACACAACATATAATGAATGGGATTGGAACCAGGTGTGTAAGAAGACAAGAGAAAACCAATGGAAAATGAAACATAGATCAATGATGGCTAGAAGACTGGTGACGTCGACCGCCGAGCACCGCCCGAACAAGGAGAGGCATCGACTTCGGTAGAAGTTAAATAAAGGTTTCATTTTTTTTTATTATGTGAGCTACACATAAAATTATACTTTAAGGAAAATTAATCAATCCATGTTTGCGGCCAGGGAGCACGTACCTGGGGTCAATTAAATTGATAAGCCTCTTGAAACATTCCTTTTTGACTATGCTAATTATAGACATGTCATTAGCAATGCAATGCATAATAGCATAAGTGATGTCTTTGTTTTTTCAATGTTTGCTTGTAGGGCATAAACGCTGTCAGTGTTGACTACTTATCGGTCAAACATGCCTAGATTGGCTGGTGCTTGAGGGGCATTTATCAATACTGTGGAGCAAACTGAAACTTCCTGCACGTTCTGAAGAGTGATTTTGCTTCAGATGTTGAAAAAGGTTTGTCGTATTACCAGACTTCATAGCCACCCATCTCTCGGCACAATTTGCACTGGACATTGCTCTGCTCTTTGTCGGACTTCAAAAAGCAAAACCACTTCCAAATTACTGAAACAGTTTAACCCTTTTTCTCAATAATTTCTTCGTTGAAAGCTGCTCCTTCTCCATAAATATAACTGCCACTGTTTTCGCCTACATCACACCTTTTTTGTGGTTAGTGGCTACTCCATTACTCGAGGTGCTAAGTGGTTTTTAGTGGGCGTATACCTCTCCACGTGCATATTGTCACTTCCCCACACGTTCCTGCTGTGTCAGAGGTGAAATGGACTGCTGTACCTAATTATTCTATATAGACATTATCGAAAATGAATCTAAACGTTTTTACATCGTTATTGAGGGAAGAAATTCCCTCTAATTATTGATATTGATTTATCGCTCAACCCTACTCTCCAATGTTAAAAATATTTGAACATAACCCTTCCCTTGTAATGTAAAAAATTTGCAAACTCTCCCCCCTCAGAATTAACTCAAAAATAATGATTACCACCACAAATAACAATAACTGTAGCAACCCTGTGTTTATAAACAAGGATATTGACTTGACCATTTCAGCATGGTTTTGTGGCACAGTCGATTCCACACAGGGCTACAAACCAGATGATTGAGGGTACTCCGACCATCACCGACGACCTCACTCTCGCTGCCTGTCTCATTACACTTTGATTAGAGCCGGCTGCAGACAATGATCAGCTAGGGAGAAATTCAATTTTCATCATTTTGATGCTATATTTATAATTATATAAAATATATGCAACTATTTTCTGCCATCAGGTTTCTGTGCCATTGCACCACAACTACCATAAGCAACGCATACCGATTACCCGACTTTGAGCGCTTCTTCATGGTTTGCGTTTTCAACACCACAATCAAATTGACATACCCTATCTCGACAAAAAATAAAATATATCACTCCCTACTCCGTATCAAAGGTTTGGCTTGACAATTTCCGAATGTCAAACCTTTTGGTGTAACAGATGTCAATTTCCATTCATCGAATGGCTGGTCCGCAGTTTGGATGCTAGAATTATATTAGAGTGGAGTGGATGAACATGTGCAGGTAGCCTACAGGAGACTTCTGAAGTAGCCTTATGCCACACATAAAAAGGTAAACAACAAATATTTAGGCTATATTGAAGCGTTAGGTTCTAGGTCAAGGAAGAGCTGCTCGGATCGGGAAGGAGGCAGAATGGTGTTCAGG